>NC_087200.1:208695645-208705645 GCF_015104395.2 Macrobrachium nipponense
TAAACTTCAGCTAAATTAATTTAATGGGAATATTCCGATAACGGAAGCCTTGGTCGTTTTGTAATTAATTTAATGGCCAGAGAGAAATTTAAGACTAAAAGATACGCTGATGGGCACTTCATTTATGACACTACATCGTCTTGGAAGGGAGATAGCAAGCATTACATAAAGTTAGTTAGTACGCATGTTCGTGGGGTCCTATCTGGGCAATTCTTGGATACGATTATTGGGGTTCCATCGTGATATATTATAGATATGCAGTTACGAGAGAGAGAGAGAGAGAGAGAGAGAGAGAGAGAGAGAGAGAGAGAGAGAGAGAGAGAGAGAGTTATTAGCAACATCAGCATTTACTAAGAAGAATGAAATCCCCAACATTATATTACTTACCTATAGAAACACAAATTATTATACCTATTCTTTTATATATATATTTGTATTATTTGTTTCTGTTTGCACATCCCAGCAGCTACTTCACATTTCTTTATTGGATAAATTCGCATAGAGGTGCCAACCCAATAGTTAAAAAAAAAAAACCGCCTCTGGGATATTGAGCGGTCCTGATTAATCTAATCCCCTGAAGTGGACTCTCTCCAGCCACTGATAAAACCACCGGGATGATGCACAGTTTGATGTAAATGTTATGGACATGTTGCAAAAAAGTGACGAAATATTTCACAGCCTTTTCAAAATATCGGCTGATGCTTGGCTAAGCTGATATTTGACAAGAAATGGTTCATAGCTTTTTTTTTATTTGTCTGATTAGTTTCCAGGTATATCTGAAGGTGGTCAAAGAAAAATTATTTTCCGGCATTTGGCTTTATAGAACATGAAAGTTTGTATATATCTGATTTACATTATTGTATTTGGTTTAGCTAACAATAATATTTTTTTTTTACCCAGGATTCATATTAGGTTAACATAAATAATGCTATTTTATGAAAGAAAGATCTTTAATAGTAAGTCAAAACACAAGAACTCATATTGTATTACTGTCGAACAGTGAATCGTTAGGATAAAGATATACTTCGCTCAAAATGATCAGAAATATTCTACGTATAAAGTTACTACTCTTCAAAAAAATATATGCATTTTATTGCCATTTTGAACCTGACTGCATACAATTTATTATCGAATTTTTTTTAAATGGCAAAACAAATGAAAAATAAAAGATAAATATGAAATAACAAATGGAAGTCAACGTGGAAAAAATATTGTGTCATTAAAAGATACCGAATATTATTGTTCTCTCATGTATACCTCCGATAAATATTCTTCCCAGTGATACAAAGTTTATGGTTATTTATAAAGTTATTTTACAGTACTGTTCCAGAAAAAGCATGCACCAATTTCTAGAGAGAGAGAGAGAGAGAGAGAGAGAGAGAGAGAGATGGGAGTATCGTCTCTAAAAGCAGAAACATAAAACTCCGTCATACAAATGAGTCACGATGTTATGAAAATGTTTAATTTTTCATTTACTTTTTCGAATCATGGGAAATCTGTAACCTTTTTGGAGGAAGTCACTATTAGAGAGAAAAAATGGTACGATTAAAAATAAAAGAAAAAGGAACGAGTTGGATGTGTGTTTGAGTGTACGTGAATAGGCAATAGCAAAAAGGTGTGGTAACCTATATGATTCCTGGTTAAGTTAATTCCTTTATATATACAGTGTATATATAAATCAACAATTAAGTTTATATTAAATTTATTATACTTAAACTTTAAGTTACACTTATATCCTCTGACCAAAGGCCATTAGAATAATTTTTTTCTGAATTCAAAAAATAATAACCATTTCATAAAGTAAAATATATTGACTAAAGAGTGAATCTTTGCCCAACGGCGTCACTGTGAAATGCAGTTCAATGCAATGCAATGCACAAAACGCAGAATAGGTAATTAAAGGCAATGGGATACATTTACAGCAATATTCCCATTTCATCTCGCACTGTTCATTTCCACGACAAACACGAAACGACAAAAGGATTTACAGGGAATTAACATCGGATTAAGGATGAAAGAGAATGCTCTCTCCCTGCCCTCTCCAATGGGATTAAGCGCTTACTTCAATTTAAATGTTTTCCTCCAAAGATAGAATAAAGCGTCATTTGCATTTTATATTGCATTGAAACTGTTGAGTTGATATATATTTATTCCGCATATTTGCAGAATTCTCTAGAATTTTTGTGAATGCAAAACTGAAATCAGCGGGTATGAGTACGTATAATACACTTCTATTTACAGTACATACGTGACACCTCTCTCTCTCTCATGAAGAAGAAAGCTTTCATTCCTACAGTATAGTACGTTTGAAATTCATGATGGCAGTATGTGAGGAAAATAAACATTTTCTTACTAAATGATTTCCCTGTTTCAATAGACACAAACGTTAACGATATCTAGCGTTTTATTATCATGTGTAACCCCGAGGGGAAGTTGCGCTAAGGTTTAGAATGCTTTACTGAAAATCAGATCAAATTCAAAGACCCCACACCTTTCTTGACATGTTAACATCTCATGAATTATTATACTTTAAATAAATATGGCTTTCTTAACATGGAGAGAAATAAGGAAGTCTATAGTTTTTTTTAAAGTAATATATCTTCCTGAAACCTTTTCAAGACAATTTTTGAAAAAGTAATCTTCGCCCCTAATCTCTCTCTCCTCTCTCTACTCTCTCTCTCTCTCTCCTCTCTCTCTCTCTCTCTCTCTCTCATGGTGATTTCTGATTGACGGTTAAAAAGGCTGTCGCTAAAACGAGGAATTCATATTGATATGTTGATCACCAGCTTCCTATATACTTAGCCAACTAAACTTCCCCCACCCCTCTCCTGTCTCTCTCTCTCTCTCTCTCTCTCTCTCTCTCTCTCTCTACCTACCACCTACCTATCTGTGTACCTGTGTATCCTATCTGTGTACCTGTGTATCCTGAACGGCTGGTTTTATCTGCAAGTAGTAGTTCCCTCTGTATCTAACCTTTTCCTGCATTCATCTTTAACATGCAATGTATGCGCAATTTATTGGTGGCAAATCAAAATGAAACGTATTCGATCAAACGGGAAAGCACCATTATCAGGAATGACCAAAAATGCGGTCAAAATTACGAATATAATTTTCATATCTAATGTAAATGACTTTCATTTGTAGCTAATGTGCAATCTATATAAACATGAATTAATCATTTATTCTAGACAGAATGAGATTGATATGTTGGGCGGTAATACCAATTTATTCGTATATTTAAAAATATTTTCCGTTAAGATATTAATGAAATTCATAAGCGCTGGAAGCTGCTATCATCAGTCGGCCACAGGGAATAACAAAACCAACCGGCTTCTCAGTAGAATTGTCCCTGTGCTTCGCGACAGAAATTGCCGTCTTTTCTGTATAACGGAAGAAGTGAAGAGAGCTTAAACATTTCGTTTAGTTTCGTTCACACTCTCTTTCTACATTTATCAATTATATTATCATCTAAGTCAGTTAAGTTTTTTTTACATAAAGGTATGTAGAAACATATTGTTGTGTTCATAGTCAACTCCTAGATAACAAGAAATACGTTAATACTGATCATTATGATGTTTAATTAAGTACGAAAATATAGATACTTTTTCTATATGTATTTGCATAATTGCGCGACAGGCCATACTTATTCATCTCAAAGAAAATTCAACTGTTGAATGATGAATAATTAATCAAGATATTTAAGGAGCTAACTTCTGTAAACGAAAATCAGGAAGTGACTTTCAGTAAGCAAATAGAAATCTCTGTCGATGTATCATAAGAGCACATGCATCAAAAAACTTATCTTCGATGAAATGAATATGGATTGATTTTAGTTCATAACTTTCGTAATAGCGGTGACCATAAGGTTCATATTAGAATAACACTTTTGGAGACTCTTAGTCAACCTTGCCTGTTGAATTATTATTTCGATATAATTTAAAATTCTCTGGCAATTTGCATACGTTTTGATTGCGATCCCAGGCCCACACAAACAGAAAGGGACTCGTCCCTGCTCAACGTTCAACATTTAACGGTAGTTAGCCTCTGCAGTTGAAGCCATTTAAGCTTTACCATTTGAGAAGTGAGGTTATTCCTGATATCATTCTTATGTTATAGATCTAAGCCCAGCTCAAGGGATTTTGCAAGACTTGAAGTAATGGTGGAAAAGCCTTTAGAGACAATACATTGAAAGTGTATGTTTTAGTTAATGTTTGAATATATAACCTGTAGTGTCCATAAAGGATTTTTTTCGTTATGTATACCCATAAGTATTAACATAGGATTGTATGAATTAGACTTTTATTACTCTATGAATGAAGAGAAATTAGTTTTTCTTCTTGGCATTTTGCATAAACTGTGCGTAATTTCATAAGGACAATTTTGAATATTGTTCAACCTTCAGAAGATTTTTACATTTTTTTATGTTTTATTCAGAAAATATTTTGCTATTGAATACTATATTCAAAGTAGGGAATGAATAAGCATATTTCGCTAAATAAAGCAGCAAGTGATTTAAAAGTTATAAACCCAGGGTGTTCGTCCTATCTTGAGTTGTTAAAGGATCAATGATTTTGATGAGGCAGTAAATAATGATCTTGATTTCTCTGTGGCCACCCCTTCCTATGACCTCTGGCTTTCCCCAGTGACTATAATCATTATATAATTAAGACATTACAACGTCACTATATGAGTGTCAATAATCGGAGTTTACTTTCGCTAATGTTTATTAAAATATATTAGAGCATATCTCCTAAATATGGATTTTTTTATGCATGAGCAATTTGTGTAATTAGATGGCATTTTGCTGAAGTCTGAAATAATCCTTCTGCTGATAAGGACAGCATAAATCATTGGGAATTCAAATATGATCACGAAGCTTCTTGAATGCTTTCATGGTGAATAAAAAGTCCGCACTTACTTACTGATATTCGTAAATATTTATTGTTTACTACATGTAGACATTTATCATTGGATACTCGTGACTATTTTTCGTAAATTTTCTACAAAAATGAATGTCTGTATCTAATATTGAGTCAGTGGAAAACTGGATAAACACTGATGACTTGTCTCTTAGATAAAATGATAGTTAGGGTTTGATGATGCAGATTTTTTATTTTCTTATTTTCAAAGTGTCAGTCATTCATTAATAATAGGGGAGGGGGGAGGGGGGAGGGGGGAGGGGCTCTTGTGCAGTCAGTATACCTCACGCAGTACATTGTAGGCATTACTTAAGGTTCTTTGCAGCATCCAATCGGCCCTTAACTGCAACCCATTTCATTGCTTTTACTGTACCTTCATTTATAGTCACTTTCCTCCAGCCTACTTCTGATTGTACTCATCAACCCACAAGTCAATTCCAAAGTGAATCATATTGACATTTACCTTTTGAACACAGGAACATTTCATCAAGAAAGGAAACCGAATAATGCCGTAGTCCAGGTGAGCTCCCTCAGCTTCCGGTTAATTAAGGGACCTCCGCTTCCTATCACGTCTGCTCAAAGGACAGGTATGTCTCTCGCCACCTGAATAATGAAATCGAGTTAGTTAACTGTTAACTCCAGTTTATGGTCACGAGGGATATCTTATGCTTAAGGAAAATTTTACGTGGGTACGTGCATGGCATACTTGAAGCAAAGTTAATTTTGCTTATTTTGGACGTTTTCCCGGTCAAGGAATTTTACAGCAAGATTCATCATATTCAGACTGAAGAATTTCATCTTTTTCTTTTTTTTATAGCTATTGCATTCATGTATTAAAAATCAAGAATAAGAGAGAGAGAGAGAGAGAGAGAGAGAGAGAGAGAGAGAGAGAGAGAGAGAGAGAAGGTACGTGTTCACGAAAGCTTTGGAATGAATATTCATGGTAAAAAACTTACGCATTATACCGTAACAATTACGGATGATTAATTGCATTTCACAAGCGATTAAGAGAGACAGTTGATGGAAGGGAAAACTTTCCTTCGCTAAATTAGATTATAATTCTTGTTGCCAATAGAAGTCATTAATATTCATTTCCGTGATAAATAATAGACATGACTGGACAGAGACGAAAGTGCTTAATATTAAATTTGAATATTGGTTCCCTTGTCTTGTGTAATTCTGGAGTTATAATTGCTTTTGAATGGATATATATATATATATATATATATATATATATATATATATATATATATATATATATATATATATATATATACACACACACACACACACACACACACACACACACACACACATATATATATATATATATATATATATATATATATATATATATTATATATATATATATATATATATGGCAAATCATATGTCATATTCTCCCGGAGGGGGGCGGTGGGGGAGGGGCGAGGTGCGAGGCGAGGCGGTGTCAAAAGGGCATGGCCAATCCCCCTCCATCTCCCTTTCATCATTACGTCATCTATAGATGGAACTTCTGTCATTTCCCACAGGTATCATTTCTGTCTATTCTATACCGTCTAATTCCTAATATTCTTAAAACTTGGTTTACAAATTGTCAAATTCTAGTTGATATGGTTCCTTCATTATACAATGCGCCACTCGGCATTCAGAGGCTAAGTGTTTGGAAGATTTTTTAAAATTCTAGGTTCATCGTTATTTCAGAGTTAAAGAATGACATGGGGAATAATACTGACATTATTAGAATTAAAAATAACATAGAAAATGTACCTCTATCTGCTTGATATTATTATCATTAAGTACGAGAAAGTGATTACCACAATTTAAATAAATGTTCATATTCACTTCACTTGTAACTGGATGTGATAGGTTCGTACGTACTTGCAAAGTCCCAAACATTCGAGAATATAAACAATATTCGAATGCGCAATAAAAAGAATAGTATTCGTATTCCCAAAATAAATAGCAAGTTACAGAAACAGCATTCATTACTCGAGACATATATTTGCTTCTCTGAACTGCCTTTCATCTCAGTGTTCGGGGTCGTGCCTATTTCGACTGAGAATTTATCTCTCTCTCTCTCTCTCTCTCTCTCTCTCTCTCTCTCTCTCTCTTTCTTTGGATATTCAGCTTCATGCAATAACTTACCTTTCTATCGCCCATTTGTTAGAGAAGTCTCTCCCTAGAATAAATTATTCTGGCTCCCATGAACAGCAGCTGATGTTGTTGTTTTTTATTTTTGAAATATTTTCCATAGGCTCGTTGCACAAAAATTGGCTTTCTGAAATATATATGAAGGTTGTTGTATGATTTACTTTCTGTTCAAAAGCTTTCTTCTTCACCTGAAAACCCCCCCATGGACATTGTATCAACACTTATTTATAAATAAACCCAAGAGGGACCCAAAGGGAAATCTGCCTAGGAGAGAGAGAGAGAGAGATGGAGAGAGAGAGAGAGAGAGAGAGAGAGAGAGAGAGAGAGGAGGTATAGGCAAAGGTGATAAACAGACAAATTTGAGGGAACAGAAAGTATAAATAATCTAATGAAATTTGGATATTATTGATTAGTAGATTTAATCAGGCTTTTCAAATTATGAGCAAAGAAGTAGCAATTATTAGCAGTTAAGACTCCTTGTTAAGTATGAAAAGTGAAATCAATAATTTATCTATAAGCTCAGGGATTTGAATTTTTACCGTCCATAATATTCAATGCGAATATTATCGACTATAAAAGATATGCAAATGAAAAAAAAAAAATTATAAATTCAACTTTTCTCTCTGGTTGACGATGATCGACCTTGCTTTGAATATCCTCCGAATGTCATGTCTTTTTACAAAAATGAAGCGCAGATGAATAGATACATAATCGTAAATTTTTCTATTCATTTTTAACTTTACTCAATTCGGAGTTCCACCACCGCAGAATATTCGCTACCCGGAAAGAGATGAAAATGAAAAATAATGACGAGCAGTTACCACTTCCTGAAAAATGAATGTGCCATTAGTATAATGAGAGGTGAACACAGAGGTGGTATTTCCTGGCAAAGAACGAAATGAAAATGACTTATGTCAGAAGGTCATCGATGCATCTGTCCCTAAGGTAGTAATTTCATCTTGTCGAAATGAGTGAGTGCTGCTTTGTATAAGCGAATATCAAACTTATGACATGGGATCTATCTATCTATCTATCTATCTATCTATCTATCTATCTATCATATATATATATATATATATATATATATATTATATATATATATATATATATATAATTATATATGTGTGTGTGTGTGTGTGTGTGAGTGTGTGTGTGTGTGTGTGTGTATTTCTGAAAAAGAGTATCCACTGAACTGAGGCAAATGTAGTGAAAGCCACTACGGCTGGCACTTGTTAAAAAGAAGGTCCATCCAGACAGAAGGAATAAACTTTGTCCTAAAATGGAAGTGTCTGCTGAAAGTGAAAGAGAACTTCGATGTGGTTCAACAGATTTCGCTTAAATGCTATGATGGTGTGTCAAAGTTTTTGATATTTATTTCATTACGTTTCTATCTACCTCTGTTCCTTTGACATTGTGACGTTATAGAGGTATTTCCTATATATATATATATATATATAGATATATATATATATATATATATATATATATATATATATATATATATATATATATATATATATATATATATATATATATATATATATATATATATATATATATATATATATATATATATATATATATATATATATATGTATGTATGTGTGTGTGTGTGTGTGTATATGTATATATATATATATATATATATATATATATATATATATATATATATATATATATATATATATATAAATCTTTTGATTTTATCATTACCCAATGCCTCCCCCGCCTAGAAAAATAATATCATAGGGACTTACATACAAAGACAAAATAGAAAACAAAAATAACTGTCGTATACAGAGAATAAAATGCCATAAAACGGTAATATTATTTTCCATTCTGTAGTAACAGGATCCAGAGCCATCCTAATCCTAAGTAAATCCTCGTAGACTCGAAATTGGCCCTTAGTTGTCACCGTAAAGAAATAAAGATAAGAATTTATTAGACTCGCGAAGACCTTTTCACTTCCAACTAAAGTATCTTATGGGAGGGACGAGTCCAGTTTTTCCATTAATATAACCATTAATATAAGCTTATAGCGCCATATTCTAGCTATCTGTATTCGGTATTCGGTATATGTATCTTAAATCTAATACTAATTTTGAAAAGTTGAAAAATTGGAAATAAAGGAATATGATAAACTTTGAATGTGCTCAAGAATAATTGCGACGAATAATCGACTGGGAAATGTATTAATTTCGCTGTCATTTTTTTTTTTACTGTAGCTTTCTTTGTTCGTTCAGCATATAGTTTGCATATCTTGGCACGCGTATGTGTGTGTGTGTGTGTGTGCGTATGAGTGTCCAGAGGACATCGTAGCCCAAAACTGCACTTTTACGCGAAGTTTCAACACTCATGATATCTTTTCTAGAAACAAATCTTACAAGCACAATTCAAAAATAAACTTGTTCTTGGCAACCCCCTAACGATTAGCTCAGCTCTATTTTTAAATTTAGGGCTCAGCTTTGTGCTGCAAAGTCCTTTAGAATGGGGATTTTTGCGGGATCCAGTCGGAGACTTCTAAAAGTACGAACTGATTCTTAAAGGGAGTTAGGTTTTTCTTACGGGGCTAAAATTTCCAAGCTCGAACGCTCCAAAATAAGAAGTCGCACGAAATTTTGTAGAACTGCCACTGACAGCAGAGACTTCTGCATAATTAAACTAACTTGAAGCCATCTGACACCAATAGTCGAATCTTTCATGATAAAACTTCTTGTTCCGAAACTGAACACCCAGACTTCGGCTGTTCCATTACACCTGTCGAATTAATAATACTTTTGTTGCTTTCTTTTTCTTTTGAACATCCCACTTACTGTATTGTGGTCATACTTACTGGTTGTTCCAGACCTATTTTTGTTTTTAATTATTTATTTTCTTATGATTTTAAAATTTCAGTGTTTTAAAGTTCCACATCTTATATATATAAA
>NC_087200.1:208710645-208723145 GCF_015104395.2 Macrobrachium nipponense
AAAGTGCCTAAAAAGGAGAAAGGAGGCCAGCTAACCATTTAGAAATTTTGTAATTGAAAGCTCCGGCGCATGAAACGATGGGTCTGAATGGAAGATTGTCTTTGTGAGTTTTGGGAAGACCATAAAAGTAGGGTAATTTAGGATTAATTACTTTAAATTTCTCTAATAGTTCAATACTCTTTTTGTCTTGGCCAATTAATCTTACTTTCCGAAAAAATTCTGTGGGAACGTTCTGGAGGGGATTTTTCGTCAGTTTTTCGTAAGTATTTGTGTCGCTAAGGAGCTGGTTGATTTTGTCGAGTAGAAGTCTTTGTCCATTATTACAATTTTGCCGTCTTTGTCGGATCTACTTATTATAAAACATCTAACTTTTTTAGCGAGTGGATGGCTATCATGAATCTGCGGGGAACAGGATATTTCTTATGAAGGTCAGTTAAAGCATTTAGTAACACTCCTTTTAAACATATCTCTTCACGGCTGTAGTTTTTGTCAGATATGAATTTATCAAAAGCCACTATGAAGTCTAGGTTGTTTTTGCGGTCTGGCATAAGGGCAAAGGATAAGCCTAAATTTAAAACTAAATGTTGATTTACAGTAAGGGGGGTGTTGGATAAGTTTAAAACTTTGTCTTGTTGTTCAAGATTATTCCATGCGCTATTATCTATTAGGTTATTTAACTTGCGTAAAAGTCTGTTGGAATGAGTCACGCTATTATAGGCAGCAATGTCGGAACAGAATGAAATCAGATACCTGTATACGTGGTCCGTAGTGAGGAGGCGAAGATTAGATTGAGTTCCATATATCACTCTGCGTAGCACGAATATGTCGTTTCTCGTATTGGTGATTCTTTCTTCCAGGAAAATCTTGTGTGATAGAGGGAAGGGGTTTGATTGCAGAGTCCATCTCCCAAATCCGTACATTTTTGGAAGTACTTGTTCTTTGAGGCATTCTTCCAAAAAGTGTTTTTTGTTTTTTCAGCCGGTGTAGTCTGTTCAGTTCTTTTTCAAACTTGCGGAAAACTGGCTTGACTTCTGGAAGTGAGTGAAGAATCGTGGAAAGGCGGTTGAATTCCATAATGGGCTGACAATGACTGGTAAAAGTGTTCTGTAACAACAGAATTCCATCTAATAAAAGGAGCCCATAAAAACACCAAAATGTAGACAGAAAAGTACTATATTTCAGAGACTGCTGTCTCTCTCTTCAGGTATATGAATGAGAAAAGTTTACAGAAAAGGTGGTATTTATACCAAGAGATTCGTCCACAAGTAAGCCAATTTAGGTCACCCCCGTTGATAATCTTCCTTTAATCTTCTTAAGCGTTGGTTGAATGAACACTGCGTCGACGATGTCCGATGTCCAATTCCCTTTTGAGATGTTCATTACCTGTTTCTCTTTTATTAAGGCCGATTCCATCATTTGACTCTTGTACCGGCAGTTGCTGCTATAAATTACACGTGACATATTCCAGTTTATTCTATGGTTATGTTCATTTATATGGTTGAAAATAGCCGAGTTCTGTTGTCCATACCTAACTGACCGTTTGTGTTGTATTAATCTCTGGGGAAGTGATTTACCTGTAAATCCGATGTAAGATTGGTCACAGTCCTGGCATGGGATCTCATATACCCCAGAGTCTTTGGGCGATGTCTTTTGTTGGACGTTAATCAGGGATTTGGCTAAGGTATTTGGGTAGGTAAATGCAAAAGGGTTGGATTTCCCAAGGGTGTGAGTTACTCTCTTAATCGTCTCTAAAAAAGTTAGATGTTATAATAAGTAGATCCGACAAAGACGGCAAAATTGTAATAATGGACAAAGACTTCTACCTCGACAAAATCAACCAGCTCCTTAGCGACACAAATACTTACGAAAAACTGACGAAAAATCCCCTCCAGAACGTTCCCACAGAATTTTTTCGGAAAGTAAGATTAATTGGCCAAGACAAAAAGAGTATTGAACTATTAGAGAAATTTAAAGTAAGGAATCCTAAAATTACCCAGACTTTTATGGTATTCACCCAAAACTCACAAAGACAATCTTCCATTCAGACCCATCGTTTCATGCGCCGGAGCTTTCAATTACAAAATTTCTAAATGGTTAGCTGGCCTCCTTTCTCCTTTTTTTATTTTTTTGGCACTTTTTCTCCCAGTCACATCAAACATTCGGAAGACTTTTGTCACAAATTCAGAGAAGCACATATACCACTTCACAACATAAAACTTTTAAGCCTTGACGTAGACTCCCTATTCACAAAAGTACCAGTACAGGACGTTCTTCAGTTTTTAAGGGAAAAATTATCCCCCTATTCAGATCATTTCACTTTGGCACTTGACAAAATAATAAAGTTAGTTGAATTATGTGCATCTAATAACGTATTTTCATTCGGGGAATCATTCTACAAGCAAAAACCTTCGGGTGTAGTATGGGTAGTCCTTTAAGTCCTATTTTAGCCAATCTGTACATGGAAATACTTTGAAAACTACAGTAATAAATGCAATAAAACACAAAACCATGCTGTGGATGAGATACGTGGATGACATACTAACATTTTGGGATAATAAGTGGGGTAATTTTAATGAATTCCTCTCAAAATTAAACGCATTAGTGCCCAGCATCAAATTTAAAGTTGAATGGGAAACAGACAACAAAATTCCTTTTCTTGATGTTTTAATAATCAGAGACACGACAGAATACAAATTTACCATATACAGAAAACCAACGTTCTCACTTTCATATATTCACTACTTTAGCTATCATGACAATACTATCAAGATAGGTCTAGCTAGCAACCTATTCTTAAGAGCCTTACGAATTTGTTCCCCAGATTTCCTGGAAAAAGAATTTGAACTAATTCGCAAGCAACTTTCATCTTTAAAGTATCCTGACCATATAATTGAGAAAGCAATTCACAAAGCAAACGTAATTTTCTACCGACCCCCTAAAGACAAGACCAGAGACACACCCAACAATAAAATAAAAATTCCCCACCTGGAGACGATTAAGAGAGTAACTCACACCCTTGGGAAATCCAACCCTTTTGCATTTACCTACCCAAATACCTTAGCCAAATCCCTGATTAACGTCCAACAAAAGACATCGCCCAAAGACTCTGGGGTATATGAGATCCCATGCCAGGACTGTGACCAATCTTACATCGGATTTACAGGTAAATCACTTCCCCAGAGATTAATACAACACAAACGGTCAGTTAGGTATGGACAACAGAACTCGGCTATTTTCAACCATATAAATGAACATAACCATAGAATACTGGAATATGTCACGTGTAATTTATAGCAGCAACAGCCGGTACAAGAGTCAAATGATGGAATCGGCCTTTATAAAAGAGAAACAGGTAATGAACATCTCAAAAGGGAATTGGACATCGGACATCGTCGACGCAGTGTTCATTCAACCAACGCTTAAGAAGATTAAAGGAAGATTATCAGCGGGGGTGACCTAAATTGGCTTACTTGTGGACGAATCTCTTGGTATAAATATCACCTTTTCTGTAAACTTTTCTCATTCATATACCTGAAAGAGAGAGACAGCAGTCTCTGAAATATAGTACTTTTCTCTCTACATTTTGGTGTTTTTATGGGCTCCTTTATTAGATGGAATTCTGTTGTTACAGAACATTTTTACCGGTCATATATATATATATATATATATATATATTATATATATATATATATATATATATATATTATATATATATATATATATATATATATATATATATATATATATGACCGGTAAAAATGTTCTGTAACAACAGAATTCCATCTAATAAAAGGAGCCCATAAAAACACCAAAATATAGAGAAAAAAGTACTATATTTCAGAGACTGCTGTCTCCCTCTTCAGGTAGATGAATGAGAAAAGTTTACAGAAAAGGTGGTATTTATACAAAGAGGTCCATCCACAAACAAGCCAATTTAAGTCACCCCCGCTGATAATCTTCCTTTAATCTCCTTAAGTGTTGGTTGAATGAAAACTTTGTCGATCGCATCTGAAATCCATGCTCCTTTTGAGATGTTCATTACCTGCCTCTCTTTTATTAAGGCCGATTCCATCATTTGACTTTTGTACCGGCAGTTGCTGCTATAAATTACATGTGACAAATTCCAGTTTATTCCATGGTTATGTTCATTTATATGGTTGAAAATAGCCGAGTTCTGTTGTCCATACCTAACTGACCGTTTGTGTTGTATTAATCTCTGGGGAAGTGATTTACCTGTAAATCCGATGTAAGATTGGTCACAGTCCTGGCATGGGATTTCGTATACCCCAGAGTCCTTTGGAGATGTCTTTTGTTGGACGTTAATCAGGGATTTGGCTAGGGTGTTTGGGTAAGTAAATACAAAAGGGTTCGATTTTCCGAGGGGGTGGGTTACTCTCTTAATCGTGTCCAGGTGAGGAATTATTATTTTATTGTTGGGTGTATATCTGGTCTTGTCTTTAGGGGGTCGGTAGAAAATTACGTTTGCTTTGTGAATTGCTTTCTCAATTATATGGTCAGGATACTTTAAAGACGAAAGTTGCTTGCGAATTAGTTCAAATTCTTTTTCCAGGAATTCTGGGGAAGAAATTCGTAAGGCTCTTAAGAACAGGTTGCTAGCTACACCTATCTTGATAGTAATGTCGTGATAGCTAAAGTAGTGAATGTATGAAAGTGAGAACGTTGGTTTTCTGTATATGGTAAATTTGTATTCTGTCGTATCTCTGATTATTAAAACATCAAGAAAAGGAATTTTGTTGTCTGTTTCCCATTCAACTTTAAATTTGATGCTGGGCACTAAAGCGTTTAAAGTTGAATGGGAAACAGACAACAAAATTCCTTTTCTTGATGTTTTAATAATCACAAAGTAAATGCTCTCCTTTGAACTTTAAATTTTAAGTACTAGATCACAGGGCCTTTTTGGAACAATTAAAATAGATTAAAATACTATCTACTTATTGTACACCCCTCTGAAAAATCTTTACAATTAACTAGAAATGCAATGGCCTTTTCCTTTATTCTCAATGTCATAAAATGCATATTTCATTCTGAAGCAGTATCGATCACTACACTAGAAAAATGACTGCGAAAGATTAAAAAAATATAAACAAAAAAACTATTAGCTATAATCTATATCAAATAGAAACAAAAAGGAATTTTTTATATCAAACATTGAAGCAAAAGAAGTATTACCCATATAGAGCATTAAACTTGTTCAATAACTGTCGATCATATTCACTGATGCATTCTTATAAATCTCTGAAATGATAAATATTCTTTCTTTGTTTTGTCCTAACTTTTTGTTATTCTCAACAATAAAAAAATCAGACTGAACAAACAGGAAAGGCAATATCTCCGCAAATATTCATTCAGCAGAATAACATTCAGCTGGAATATTTAGAAATAAAATTGCGAAGTACAGGGTGTAATTACCTGTATTTGCACATGAGATCAATTTGAGGAAGTGGTGGATAATGTTGAAGAAATGATGTCAACAAGAGAAAGGTAATGCAAGGGTATAAAATGACTTGTTGTTATAAGTAGTAGGGCATAAATGGTATCAGTGAAGACTGTAGATTTAGGTGGTTCACTAAGCAACATAGTTACGAAAGTAAAGTACTTAATTTTTTCATATCATATGGAATGCAGCAATTGAAGTTTTCACATTGGATGCAGTGGAGTAATTGCAGAGAAATAAATATTATGGAAGTAAATAAATAAATGAAAAATATAAATAAAAGATAGTAGATACAAATCCAAAAAACAAAACATTAAAAGTGAATAAATGAATTAACTTCTGAAGTTCACTTAAGTTCTGTCGTCTTGTGACTGAGGTACAACTTACGATGAAGTTACCCTTAGATTTTTATGAATCAGTCTGCTCATTTACTCTTGTGTTTATGATACTACGATCTCACTCTTCTGCAAAGTTTAAAGAATATTATGAATTTTGGTCTCTAAAAACTCCATACCTCTGTTTCGATCTTTCTTTTGTTTTGCTAACAGAACGGCTACGAACGAAAAAAAAAAAATTACACCGTGAATCACTTTTATATTCGTAATTTTTTTTTTTTTTTTGGGGGGGGTTTTTTTTTTTTTTTTTTTTTTTTTTGTGAGTGGGGAGGGGTGGGGGCCATGTATGGGGTGGAATGGGAGGGTTTATTTCGTTTCGAAAGCTGTTTGGTAATCAATCTCTCTTTCCTCGATCTTCTTGGCCGATTTTTTTTCTTTTAATATTAAGACTTCCACGTGAAAATTCTTATTTATATTATTACGATAATTGAACCATGAACAAAATGGGTATATACCAATTCAAAATAATACACAAATTATAAGGCAAGTAGAACATAAGATACAACAAAAAGTTACATACATAGAAAATCCAAACACGAAAAGAAGAGATAATGGAAAACAGAACAAGCAAATACAATGCAACTTGTAAAAAAAAATTGAAAACGAAAATATTTAAAAACTCCACATTCGGTGTCATGCTCCTTTTTCACTGTGGAGACAGTTGGGGGTTTTTAGTATCGCCAACTGAAGAAGGAGTATGACGCTACAACACTGTGAGTGTTATGATTGAATTTGGTCTCCAATTCGTGATGTTTTTTCAAGTCCCAATGCTGATGCTGATATGTTATAACAATACATTATAAACATTTGACGATTTTCATGATTTGTCAGTAATTTCACCCTAATGATGAAGTTACATCCCTCGAAAGCCTGCAAAGGAGAGCGTTTTACTAAGTCTTGGCAATATTATTAATCATCAAGCAAAGATTTCCTTTAGTTGTGCATATGATTACCATCCCCAACCTGTGATATAGTGCTTTCAGTAACAACATTCACGTCCCAAAGAAGAGAGATGATTGTATATCCACACACTACTGTTTCATGGGATTAACCAAGCAGAGCAACAATGCCTCATTATAATGCTACTCCGTCACTGCTTTCTCTTCATTGTGATTAAGTTGTCATCTCAACAAAATATTAATCATGATATCATCCAGTCGGTTCTTCAAGGAATTCATTTATGCTGAATGCGACATCTTGGTTCGTAAGCGTGCTAAATTTAACCTTCACATGATATCATTTAACCATTATTCTCCTTGTATTTTATTTAATTACTCACCTTTTTATCTATTTATTTATTACATTATCAATTCATATTTTTCCTTTCTAATAACTGTCTATTCTTTCTGTATTTCCTATTACCTACTGTTACTTCTTTCGAATGAACACCATATTCGTTGGAAGCCAAACGAGATATATTACAGTAATAATCCCAGACGCGGCTATTCCACTCCTTCGATTAATGCTGACTCTATCTCTCTGGCATTTGAACAAAGGCCCTTCGTCTTCCACAAGAAGAAAACTGAAGAGGAGAGCTGGTCGAGATAAAGGACCTTTCTAATATATCGTTTGGGTGGTCTTAAAATTTCATATTAAACTTATTTCGTCTTTAAGTGAGTGTGAGATGTATGACTGAAAGCAATTCTGTCCTTATGTTTTCGTAATTTACTTAAATTATTTTCATTTATTTATTAATTTGTTAATTAATATTTTAATGAGATCTCTTCTTTCTGTATTCCCATAACTTTCCGTTACTCCTTTCTCATGAATATCACATCCTTTGGAAGCTTGAAGTCCAAGTCAATGAAAAGGGTTCATCTTCTAATAATAATAATAATAATAATAATAATAATAATAATAATAATAATAATAATAATAATAATAATAATAATAATCATAATAATAATAATTATAATAAAAATGATTTTATAAGATTTAGGAACTCAGCTAATTATATCTTTGTGATGATTCCATAAATTTATCACACAGTGTAGGATATATCACTTTACTTATCTAAACATTTTATTTCATTCTGTGATTTTAGGAGATTTAGGCTGTCAAGCTAAACACTTGGGCACTTCCGGCCAATTCAGCGCACACAGGACATGAAAATATATCAAATTCAAAGAAAATGTTCAAAATGGCCTTGATTATTATGAAAGAATAGTACTCAGAATACCAGACAACGTTGGTTAGGTTAAGAATAATATTTTGGAATAACCATTGCATGCTAATATCTTTGGGGAAGTTTGCATCAAATATCTTTCCAATTAATTGGAACTTCCTTGCACATTCCCTTTCATGCAATCACACTCACACTCACTGTCACACACACACACGCACACACACACACACACACACACACAGAAACCTCCTTCAAATCGCATACCAATTCAACGAATCTCATTTCGTTTGTTTTTTCTAGAATTTCAAAGGAGCCAAATATCCTTTTAACACATTCTAGATTCAACTTTCAGATGCAAGTTCTCAGAGATAATGAGCTTTCAGTTATTTCCAGCTCATCAAAGAATTTGGATGATAACGTGAAGTAATCTTTGCTGGATATAAAAACAGCGTCTGAGAAGATCACTTTCATCATTACTGAGGACAAATTGGCAAATGGTTACACATACTTTATGAGCTTGTATTCAAAAGGTTACTAAAGTAGCCAGAGGGAAGAAGAAATATATTTCCATCTTATCTTATGAGAAGGTCACTTCAATCTTTACCAAAGGCAAATGAGGTCTTGGTTCCCATCATCTTGAAAAGCTTGATTTAATTACATAATATTAGGCTGTCCATAGAATACTTGCTCTTATATTGAGTTTTTTTTTTTTCATTTTTGTACTTTGAACTAAGTTACTAGATTCTGCCTTCATCTCAAAGGTATTTATTTTAGAGAAATTACTCGTATTCGAATAATATGAAAAAATCCTAGTTTTCTTAACTAGCATTGTTACGAATGAGAATACAGTTCTGGACTTCAGCTATGTATAATAAAAATGCGAGAAAATGAGTTTATGTAAGCCTTATACACTATACCTTACCTAGATAACAGTGCTGCTTTATCAGTAAACATATGCTCTTTCTTGAAGCCCTTTTGAAGTAATTTTTTAATCAAATTGACTATTATAAAAGATTCAATAGTCGATAATCATTCTTACTGCAATGCTGAAAATAAAAAAAAGTAGGTGACAAAACATGAGTAAAACGGCAATGCTATTGAATTTTAATATATTAAGTTATCATTTTGAAAAAGGTCCATATTGTATTAAAAATTAAAAAAGATACAAGTTAATATAGAAAATGGAAAAGATTGCATCGCAGCAGGGAACTAGTAACAAAGAGAGTCACTTTCAAATGTAGAATCTGCTTTCATAAGTTCACTTCACACGTAAAAGTATTGGTAAATTTCTTGAGATTGCTAATATAGTGACTAGGCTAATAAAATGGCAATATATACTACTAGCTAATAAAAGTACATGTCAGTTATTTGGTAAAATCGTTAAAGAAAAAAAAAATAAATGTAAGCATGAATTTTTACAAACCTTTCTGAAACAACCATCAACAGTAAATCAACAGAGGAATCTTTTCTCCTCCACTCAAGTCAAAACCTTTTTAGGGAATATTCCCAGGTAGACAATGTTGTACCAACCAGTAATTTAGAGGAAAATATGAGGCTAATAAAGAAGCATCTTAAAGTCTGTACTTGGCAGATATGAACACCATCATTCCCCACCGCCCCTCGCCTCTCCCCCAACTTTGAAATTGTAAGCCTCATAATAAAGTCTGATCCAGTGTAAATTTCGGGTTAATTAGGCCCTATGCCATCCTTCCTCTGAAGGTAGTTTGATTAGGGCGGTGCCTGTGGTTATAGAAACTTTGTTTTTTGGAGACATTCAGATGTACCAGATGTACAGAGAAATTGCCAGTAAAGTTCATAACATCTTTGATAAGTAATGATTAAAATGATGTGTGTTTAAGTTATCTGCCGTGATTAAAATGGCTTTAGGATGTTGGAAATGTTTACTTTTTGCTTGGCCACCATGCCAAGACCACACGTTTTCATGGTTAAGGGGGCGGAGGGGGTAGAGGTTTAGGGGCGGAATGCTTTGAAATGCACCTCGCAAAAATATTGGAGACGGATTTTGAAGAAAATCTGATAATCTTCTGATTTCGGTGCAGTTCCAAAAGTTTTATGTTCCTTACAAAAGACCACAAAAGAATAAAGATATAAGTATATCCAACTGGAATTCCTATATTATGTCCCAAGATTATCAGTGCATAACACACACCTTTAGGACACTATAGTGCCTATTTTTGGAAAAATTCTGCCATTACTCACAGCCAAAGATCTCCATAAATTAACAAAAAGTGCAAAAGCCATGATGCAATGTTAGGAGTGCAATCTGGGAGTGTCACTGTTGTCCTGAAACCGTGTTGACACCGAAACCTGTGTGTTGCCTGTTCCAGAAACCAGAGGTAGGGGATTGAACAACCATGTTAGGGGCTTTGAATTCAGTCGTTTACAGAAACCTGGAGATATGGAATGTCAACAAAGATTTCTAGAAGCAACAAGAGTATTTATTGCGCTGAATTTAAAACATTCTGGGCATAAGTATTAATTTCTATTCAAATATAATTAATAATTATTTCTGATGAATGAACTTCAGAGAGAGAGAGAGAGAAGAGAGAGAGAGAGAGAGAGAGAGAGAGAGAGAGTAGCATTCTACCTAGCTAAACTTTCTTCGCAATCAAATAACGTTCTCATTTCCATGACAGCACTGTTGCCAAAATATTGTATTTTCAGTGACAACTTTCTGAGCTTTAATTAAGATGTGGCCTCATTTATTTCAGGAGTACAGTGGGCCATTCCTCTTTCCCGGTACACAGAAAAAAAACACCAGTAACAAATGGCATCACAAACCACGCCACGGAACAGGAGCTTTTAATATGAAAGAGAATTACTGGGGCAAAATATTTCCATCTTAGTAGAGTGGCATCATGTTGAAAACATAGTGTCAAGTGGATCTCTTAATTCCTTCTTTTCTTTTATATTAATTTCATAATCTCTTACATTAACAATATTTGTATGTTTTCATGATTCCCATTTTCAAGATAGCTTGTAGTAATTCTTGGGTCATTTAAAATCGTCATATTTGATTTAAGCTGTATTCATAACTGCTTCTGTAATCTATAAATCTATCGATGTTCCTTTCTCAATGTATATATATATATATATATATAAATAAATATATATATATATATATATATATATATATATATATATATATATATATATATATATATATATATATATATATACATATATATATATATATATATAATTAAACAGGTGTGGTGGTGACTTGTTAATCTCAACTTTCTCCGCTTAGTGACAAGAGGGCTTAGCAAAGAGCACTTGATTCCTTGAAGAGTGCTGAATTGAAAAGAGTCGGAATTGGTGACTATGGGATATGAGTTTGACGACCCCTCCAGGAGATCACATGAGACTGGGTGCGGCTAGGTTGCTATGCCATTCCAAAGGCGTGACCGTGTGTGTGTTTGTGACATGTAATGTATGGGGTCCAATAGTCCAAGGTCCCAAAGAAGGTGACATTCTTTGATTACCGGTGTTGTGGTATAGAACACATTTGGAGGAGGAGTTGAGGGTGCACCCATCGCAAGGTAGTGTACTATTAAGACTTTGAAAAAGTTACCCTTTCAAAAGAGAGAGATAAGTGTAGTGTGTACACATTCATTGAATTATCTTTTACATATTGGAGTGATATAATAAATATGTCTCTTAGTTTCAGATGGGTTCATGGTATTATACAAGAGAATGGGGTTCTCTAAAAAGACTTGGCTATTTAAATGCATGATTAATTAGACTGTGAGATTTAGGGGAAAAGTTACATACCCTTAAACGCCGAAGCGGTAAAAAAAAAATGTCTCCCGTGTGCCGGAGACGTTTCAGAGTGAGCGAGGGAGCAGAAAAAATATTTTTTTTTGAATATTACTATACTGTAAGAATATTAGCTTACAAATGCAGTTTTCGACCATATCTGACGAGTTAAAGTTGACCGAATGTCAAATTTTTTTATATATATTTTTTTATATGCAATTATTTCGTAAATAAGAAAAGCTACAACTTTCAAATATATTTCGTTTTATTCTACATGAAATTGCGCACATTTTCATATATAAAACTCTATGAAATGCCTAATATGAAACGGAGCAAATATTCCGAGAAGGGAGGGACTTACGCATTTCGGAGATTTGTGGCGGAGAATCCGCGCGCGGAGGGAACGAAAACTTTTTTTTAAAATTCACCATAAATTTAAATATTGTGCTAGAGACTTCGAATTTGTTTCACGATGAAGATAAATGACTGAATATTACTAAATTGTAAGAGTTTTATCTTACAATTGCGTTTTTCGACATTTCGGTAGAGTCAAATTTGACCGAACGTGGTTTTTTTTCTATTTATCGTGATTTATATGCAAATATTTCGAAAATGAGAAAAGCTACAACTTCAACTATTTTTAGTTGTATTATACATGAAATTGCGCACATTTTCATATATAAAAAGTTATGTAACGGCTAATTTAAAATGGTGCAAACATTACCACAATCGCACGTATGATTTT
>NC_087200.1:208728145-208730645 GCF_015104395.2 Macrobrachium nipponense
ATGATTTTTGATTCTTAATGGGAAAATCTTACTTAAAATAGTTTTGCTGTCTAAGAAGAATATGTCAAATGTATGTATTATAAATTAGAACGTATATACAAATAAACACATACAGAGAGAGAGAGGAGAGAGAGAGAGAGAGAGAGAGAGAGAGAGAGAGAAGACAACAATAGCAATCGATATACGTCATCAAATTAAAATATCTCCCAAAAGTTTACTTATGTAGTATATATGTATCCTCCCCAGGGCAACTCGGAAAAACGGAAGTATCATCAAAGTCTTCCCTTGATGATTGCATTAAGAAAGAAATCACAATCCACATCACTTTGGGGAATGAAAGGAAGTTTATGTCTTCTCCACTTATTTCATAGGAAAGCGGCCAGTTTGATTGACTAATTCCTGATTCTCTTGAGTCAGAGTGGCTTTGGGCGTAATAGTAATACATTAAGTAAAATGGTTCTGTTTTCGCTTTAGAGGGAAATTATATACATATACATATATATATATATATATTATTATATATATATATATATATATATATATATTATATATATTATATACATATTATATTATCATATATATATATATATATATATAATATATATATATATATATATATATATATATATATATAATATATAAGGGGAGAGTGGGGTAAGATGATCAGGCAGGGGTAAGATTGATCACCCCCCGTTACTCCTGTTAAGAAGCAAAGAAGAGATTGACTTGTGCTGCCACCTACTAGTTCCTTTATAACTAGCAGTATTCTGTGAGAAACATGATGCGCTCAAGAAGCAAGTTTGTGGATTATCACAAAAAATCTTAATTTTGACTCCCAGTGTAAAAATTTAGAACAACAGGCCATTTCACCTTTTTCTCTACATACCAGAGGTAAGTTTGATTTCATTAGTTGCATGCACCTTTAAACCTTTGTGTAATATTACCCTCATTCAGTTTTTGCATATTACGTTGTTTACATGTCATCTTGATCATCTTAATGAAAATGGTGGTAATGGGGTACGATGATCACTTGCAGGTGGGGTAGGTTGATCAGAGTGATCATCTTACCCCAATATTAATGCATCACTCTCAAAACTTTTCAGACATGAATTATGTATAATAAATGCATTATATGATGATTATAAGATATTAAACTATATATTAAATTTAAACTTAAATTAGGCGTACTATTATAGTATGACATTCCATGTATTTATTTAACATATAAGTTTTATGTACTACATAATTTTATAAGTTTTTTCAGGTCAAAATGCCCCGTACATACACTAGGAAAACCAATAGAGCATCTACACCTCAAGATGTCCTAGTGAAGGCTGCACAAGCCTGTGCTGAAGGTGGAAAGTTTAAAACAGTTGCACGTGAATATAAAATTAATCGAATGACTTTGAAGAGATTCTTTGCAAAATATCAAAAAGATGGACCACAAACATTAGTAGGATACAAGAGAACCTAGCACAGATAAAAGTTTGTATAGCCAGCCCAAGGAGCGAGAGAAAACTGGATTTGGTATCTCACATAATAGCTTTATCTGATCGGTACTATGGACTAAGCACTGACAAAGTTAGGTCTTTGGCCTTTGAATTTGCTAAAAGGAATGATATCAACATGCCTAAAAACTGGTTTGAAAAAGAGAAAGCTGGTAAAGACTGGTTTCGTTTGTTCAGACAACGTCACAGTTTATCAGTTCGTCAACCAGAAGCTACTTCATTGGCACGAGCAACAGCTTTCAATTCTCATGTTGTAAATAAATTTTATGATAATCTGGCTAAGGTTATGGACAAATACAAATTCCAACCTCAGGATACCTACAATTTGGATGATGAAACGTGTCATACAGTGCAATCCCCAACCCCTGGAAGGGTTGTCACCAAAAGAGGACGAAAACAGCTCGGTTCAATCACCTCAGCAGGAGCGTGGGGAGCTAGTTTACCCTGGTACTTGTGGTCAGTGCAACTGGAATGTCATACCTCCTATGTTTACTTTCACGTGTGCATGTCCGAGATCACATGCTGAATATGGCACCACATGGATCTGTAGCAGCTGCAAATAAATCTGGATGGATAACAGAACAGATCTTTCCAAAGTTTCTGTTACATCTTGTGAAAAACACACGCTGCACAAAAGAAAAATCAGTTCTCGTACTTATGGATAACCATGAAACTCACATCAGTCTTGAAGCTATTGATTTTGCTAAAGGGAATGCATAATTTTGCTGATAACCATCCCTCCTCACACATCCCACAAATTACAGCCTTTAGACAAGACAATCTATGGGCCCTTCAATAAAGCATATTCTCTATCCATGGATGCTTGGATGCGCTCACATCCAGGGAGAACAGTCTCCATTCCATGAAATACCTCACTTTGAAAAAAGAAAAAAGCTCAATCAATTGCAATGACAATTCCTAATAAATCACATCAGGTTTCGAAAAGACTGGCATTTTTCCATTCAATCGTAACTTGTTCACAGACCTTGAAT
>NC_087200.1:208735645-208740645 GCF_015104395.2 Macrobrachium nipponense
GAAATCCGAAACAATTATTTTCTCCAATATTACTTTTTAAGCTCAGACTCAGTCACAAATCCTAGTTGTATACTGAGTTCTAGTATTATGAGTATTTTTGTATTTTTAAGTAAAGTAAGAATTAGTTTCTGCAGTAACAGAGAACCAGTACATCATTAAAACCAGGCATAACAGTTACAATTGTCGTACGAAGACATTCACTGACAAAATATTCCATTTGATCAACGCTCGAACAGGATTCTCATTAATGGCCAATTTCCAAAATGCTAATTACAGCTAATCACGATCGTTGGTTTTGTGGAAAATATTTTGGCAATGTGAACTGGCAAGTGAGGAATGAGATCATTGCAGTGCATCGAAACACACGTAACCATTACATTGTAATCGAGTTCCTACGAAAATGTTAAATCCAACTCTAAGTTCAGTTAGCTCTCCTGAGTTTATCACAGACTGATAACACCTTTTTTTTTATTATTGTTTTTTTTTTTGTTTTTTTTTTTTGGTCAGTTAAAGAATATTTACGTATAGAATACCTGTGATTTGCTATCCCTCACAGAATATACTACCAATGAGAATAACATCCGATAGAGAAGTGTGAAATTAAGTTTGTTTTTGTGTTCTCTAAAATTGTAAACGAAGTCAGATTAAGTCTACAGAGAGAGAGAGAGAGAGAGAGAGAGAGAGAGAGAGAGAGAGAGAGAGAGATGAAAAGCTCTCTGGCCACACTGATGAAATAGAACTTTTCCTCCCGACCGACATAATAGTTGGCGGGGGAAAATTGGCCTCAGATTTTTAAAGTCTGGAATCTTGCTTTATGGAAGCTGCAACCCGGGAAGTTTATGACAGCCCCTAAATATTTAAGCCAAAAGTTCTAGTGCGTGTGATCTTTATACCTCTCTCTCTCTCTCTCACACACACACACACACACACACACACACATATATATATATATATATATATATATATATATATATATATATATATATATATATATATATATGTGTGTGTGTGTGTGTGTGTGTGTGTGTGTGTGTGTGTATGGATATATGTATGTATAGAATGATTATAAGGATGTTTCAGATTTCATAATGAAATACACGATATATTTCATTCGAGGTTTACGAGAATGAACTAAACTGAATCATCTTCATTTGCATCCAGCAAACACCAGAAACAAAATGCAAACGAAAATATTTATGGTAAATAAAAAATTATGTTTGAAACGGATTCAAATATTTCAGAAAATGTTGAAGCTTTTGTGATTGTGGTTACGCAAATACACTCTGCACTATTTCCTTTCATATATTTATCTATTTATATATTTATTTATTTATATATTTATTTGTGTTAAAATGAGAGTGAAGCTTAAAATCTCCTTCTGCTATCCATTTGTACATCTATAATAATTCATTTTTCAGAAGAAAGCTGAATATTTAGTCTAAACATGTTGCATTTACTCCACGCGAGTTTTCGGTTTTCACAATAAAAAAAAATATTAATGAAATTCCTAAGCGCTGGAAGCTGCTATCATCAGTCGGCCACAGGGGAATAACAAAACCAACCGGCTTCTCAGTAGAATTGTCCCTGTGCTTCGCGACAGAAATTGCCGGCTTTTCTGTATAACGGAAGAAGTGAAGAGCTTAAACATTTCGTTCAGTTTCGTTCACTTTCTCTCTTTCCTACGTTTATCAATTCAATTATCATCTTAGTTAAGTATTTTACATAAAGGTATGTAGAAACATATTAAGACACGTACCATCTATAGTGTAGTTTAAATTTCAGAATTTAACCTTTAATGAAATAACTCTTAACTCGTACTTGCTCAAGTATTTTGAGAAAACAACGAAAGACACAGAACAGTAGCTTGGGCAATCGTTAGCTTGTTGTGTTCATAGTTAACTCCTGATAACGAGAAATACGTTAACACTGATCATTATGATGTTTAATAAAGTACGAAAATATAGATACTTTTTCTATATTTCTTTGCATAATTGCGCGACAGGCCATATTACTTCATCTCAAAGAAAATTCATCTGTAAAATGATAAATAATAATAATCAAGCTATTTAAGGAGCTAACTTTTGTAAATGAAAATCAGGTAGAATGACTTTCAGTAAGCATATAGAATTCTCTGTCGAAGCATCATAAAAACACATACATCAAGAAACTTATCTTCGATGAAATGAATATGGATTGATTTTAGTTCATAACTTTCGTAATAGCGGTGACCATAAGAATAACACTTTTGGAGACTCTTAGTCAACCTTGCCTAAATGTGTATGGTAAGAAGCAGAGATCCTGTTGAATTATTATTTCGATTTAATTTAAAATTCTCTGGCAATTTTCCTTCGTTTTTGAATGTGACCCCAGGCCCACACAACAGAAAGGGACTCTTCCCTGCTCAGCGTTTGAACTTTTAACAGTCATTAGCTTCTGCAGTTGAAGCCATTTAAGCTTTACCATTTGAGATGTGAGGCCATTTCTGATATCATTCTTATGCTATGAACTAAGCCCAGCTCAAGGGATTTTGCAAGACTTGAGGTTATGGTTGAAATTCCTATAGAGAAAAAACATTGAAAGGGTCTGTGCTACTTAATGTCAGAATATATTTAACTCTAGTGTCGTTTATGATTTTTTTTATAATATGTGCATATATGATTTAGACTTTTATTAGTTTAAACCTTCAAAAGATTTATACTATTGGATTCTGTATTTCAGCCAATGATATGAAAGTTATAAATCCAGGTTGTTCGTCCTATAATGAGATGTTAAAGGATCAATAATTTTGATGAGGCAGTAAATACTGATCTTGATTTCTCTGTGGCCACCCCTTCCTATGGCCTCCCGCTTTGCACAGTGACTATAATCATATTTCAATTAAGACATTACAACGTTTTCATACGAGTGTCAATAATCAGAGTTTTTAAAATATAATAAAGCATATCACCTAACTCTGGAATATGTTATGCATGAGGAATTTGTATAATTAGATAACATTTTGCTTAAGTCTGCAACAATCCTTCTGCTGATAAGGAAAGCATAAATCATTGGGAATTAGCATGTGACAGCGAAGCTTCCTGTATGTTTTTCATGGTAACTAAAAGGTTCTCGCTTATTTACTGATATTTGTAAACATTTATTTTTTAATATATGTAGCCATTTATCATTGGATACTCGTAACTACTTTTCGTAAACTTGCTACAAAAACGTATGTCTGTATTTTAATTTAAATCATTGCAATACTGGATCAAATCTGATGACTTGTCTGTTGAACAAAATGATACTTATGTTTGATGATATGATATTTTTCACGTGTTTTTCTTTTGAAAGTATCATTCATTTCATTAATAATCTCCTTTTTCAATAATAATCACATAATATATTCCCACGGGTGGGGAATTGTACCGTCAGTGTACCTCACGCAGAGCATTGTAGGCATTACTCAAGGTTCTATGCAGGATCCAATCGGCCCCTAGCTGCAACCTCTTTCGTCACTTTTACTGTAACTCCATTCATAGTCAGTGAGAGAGAGAGAGAGAGAGAGAGAGATGTTTTACATCACGGTAGGAATTACCTCTTTAAATCAGTTTCCTATATGGAAATAGACGGCCATAATCAACTTAGGCCAGGAGGACAGACTGGCCGCGGTCACGAATGTCGCGTCTGTTCACCCTGAGTCTAAGATGATATTATGTTTTATCAAGTGATTAAAGTTCTCGTGTTCCCAGCTTGATGTTTGTGATGTATGTGCACCGGGTTGTGGTAAATCCCCTTGCTCTGGAAAGGATATAGGTCTTTTATTTATTTATTTATAGATTATTCATATTTCATTTTTTTTTATTTATTTGTGATTTCTTTTAATTATTTAGTTCTATGTGGTTTATTTGTTAAATCACAAACACATACACACATGCATTGATATAATTTATTTATTTATTTATCTATTTATAATATTTGATGCCATCATGCTAAAATAACTTAATTTTATTATCTTGTTTCCCAGGAAGAGAAAAGGCAGAAAGAAATAAGTCAATACAGTCTCATACATTTCATGGCTTTAAAAAGGAAAGAGTAATCTCTCTCTCTCTCTCTCTCTCTCTCTCTCTCTCTCTCTCTCTCTTCTTTTTTTTCTACTTGTTTTTTTTTATTTTCATGCATTTGGTGGGAGCAGAACGATGACATTACTACAATTCAATATAAAATTGATTATCCTTTTTTATTGCCTAAATAGAAGATCCTCAACATTGTTTGGTGGTCTCTTTTACCTCTGCTTCCGATTAGCTACTTTTAACTGTACTCTACTACTATATCGTAAATGTATCATCCAGTACTTATTCAGTAATCACCTTTTAATTCAGTTTCTGTAACATATTCTCCGTTCATTTCTGTCGAGTTAATGCTTAATTCTCTATTCCCTATTCTCTGATTATTCTTTTCTTCTTTAGAATGAATTGAAGACCAGGTAGCAAGACAGATAGTGAGAGAGAGAGAGAGAGAGAGAGAGAGAGAGAGAGAGAGAGAGGGCACATTCACATATATGAAATAACATATTAGCATAATTAACGAGTTAACGCTTATATCTTATAATACCGTGGTAAGGTCTTCCAAAATACCCAGATAATGACAAGGGATACGATGATTATAATGTCTCACAGGAAATGAATCCTCACTTTTAATCCCACAGGGTCATTATCTCTCTCCCGAGGAAACTTCTTGGAACAATCCCACAGGGTCATTATCTCTCTCCCGAGGAAACTTCTTGCAACGGCTAATCTAAAGGAGGTCTCAATTCCACTACAGATTTATAATCCAATTCCTCCTTAATCTTTGCCTTAGGAATCGCCTAGGAATTCTGGAGACACGAGGTATCCGCTCGATTCGCTGAGAGCAGTGTTAATGGATCGCTCCACAATTTCTGGAGTAACTTATTAATCACTCCATAAACTCGTTGATTTCCTCAATCAAAAGAATTCATCATCACCTACTTTTCCTATAACGTT
>NC_087200.1:208745645-208758145 GCF_015104395.2 Macrobrachium nipponense
ACTAAGGTGCTATCGTACAAATTTCTGTATTCGCCAGTTATCCCTATCATAGTCAAACCAAAAATGACCATGTACATGTAGTGCGTTTTAGACTTTGCCTCTTTTCCCGGATTTGATTCATAAAACCTTTACCTAAGCTTGAATGTCGTGTAAATGCGGCACCACCCTGCCACACCTTTCCATGCTAGGTTGTGGTATCTAACCGTGAAGACGTAAAATTGACTGAAATATGAAGAATTGAAATCATTTAGTAAACTGCTTTGATAAAAAAAGTAGAGTGAAGATAATCTAGTTTCTAATAACCTAAATAAATCATACTAACTCCCAATGTCTAGCCCAGACTCACCGATGAAAATAAATGAAACAGTCCGATAAAAAAAACTGTTCTTGGTTCCTCAAGTGACGGCAGATTAAGTCGGCCTTATCCCGGAACGGCCTCTTTCTTCTGGACAGCCCTGGGGAGGGATAAGTAGGATTTTATGACCGGATTAAAGAACCCCGAATTGTGGGTAGAAGTTTGGAAGCGTAGCTAATGACACCCATATTGTGTACAGTGTTTCTGTGTGCATCTAAGTCAAATTATATACATGACACTCATCATACTCATATATATATATATATATATATATACTATATATATATATATATATATATATATATATATATATATATATATATATATATATATATATATATATATATATATATATATATTGTTCTTCTTCTGTAGTGTTGTTAGAGTTCTCTAACGTTATTTTTTATCATTGTCAAAATTGTTAGGTTCGAATTTCTGTATATGGCATCAGTGTTCAAAGGAGCGTAAAGCAGAATACAAAGAAAAGTTTTCTCTCCCTCTCTCTCTTGCTCTCTCTTGCTCTCCTCTCTCTCTCTCTCGTCTCTCTCTCTCTCTTTACACGACTTAGACTCAGAGGTAATTTGATTAAGAAAATGGTGATAGAGATAATTTCATCATCTGTTTTTATAGATTTTCCTTTATCGATGTAATGAAACTGCCACCGTTGTCAAATACGAAATCTTAGGACCGGAAATTACTGGCAACCCTTTCCGAATCATTACACATATTCATACTTTATTGTCTTTACCTTGTTTACCCTCTGTTTTCGTTTTCGTTTTCATCACTATAACTGTCGGATGAATTTTCAGCAATGTTTGTTGTGTAAGAATTTTGTACATAACTTTCATTTAGAATATGGTACTGGTGCATTGTTTCATAAATGAAAGTTTGCGCGTTCTACATCTAACATCTTGTTCTGTAACGTTCCAGTACATTTTTTTTTTTTATATTTCAGTGGGAAAAATGTCAATAAATTACAATTACGTACTTATCGTTTTTCATTTGCGCTAGAGCTGGAAAGGAAACAGAAGAAAACAACCCACGACCGATGGTAAGTTGGCTTAGAAGGATTATAGCCCCTCTACCCCTTGCGTTGAAAGACCAAAATTCCGTGTAAATGAACGACCAGCCAGCAGCATGTTGTCTCGCTACATAGCGACTCCGCCAAGTGATTGGCGAATTCCCGCATTAGATATAGAAAATCAGGAAAATTATGATAAAAGGGGTTCGGGAGGAAGTGTTTTTGTTTGGATAAGGTCGACAACACTTCCTCGGACCTAGAGAGAATACATTAGAGAGGATTTACCTTGAAAGAAAGGCAGGAAAAATCAATCGTATATATACGTACTAAACGTCATGTTGAAAACATCCGCTCCCACCCGTAATATATACGTACTAAACGGCTTAGGTAGCGTTGGCGTGCTACGTTATATATACGTACTAAACGGTTAAAGGGTTAACTTTGTCTTTAAACTTGTGTGTACTTACCGGGATGTGTTCTGTATCTTTGAAACAGACGGATCTGGAATACCGGGGAACAAGAATTCCCAGAGGGGTGTAGACTTTTTTTGGTGACCAGACCTGTTACATTTACGGGGTTTTTTTGAGTTAGTCTCTAAGACTGGATTACTTGATTGACTGGTTTATTTATTAGTTGTTAATAAACGTTAATGTTATGATGCAACTCTCTCATTTTCATTACCTGTTAGAATGGAGAGAAAGAGGTGGAGAGAGAGAGAGAGAGGGATTGCCGAGAGAGAGAGAGAGAGAGAAAGGTTATGAGTAATGGGGTGTGTGGGTCTGCCTTCCGTTTCGTGTCCATGCTTACCTTTTGAATAATGGGGGGGAGAATCCCACCGTTACAGTGGTGGCAAGCGGTTAAGAGGGGGTATAAAAGTTTTCTTTCTTTTCTATGCCTAGGAACGCCAATGTAGAGATGGTGGGTGGCCAGTTAGAAAATAAAAGGGGTTATGGCTTAGCGATAGTTTTCGAACAACAAAGCCTTGATGGGATTGTGGAAAATCGTTAAACTGTTAGTTTTCAGTTACTTAGTGACAAAAAATGAGAAAATATCTGTCTGTTAACTGTGCTAAAGGGAGGGAAGGATTTTATTGGACTCAGCATTTTCCCAGGGAGTCAGCCTAGAAGCAGTGAGCGCACCCAGTATGACTTTTGTTTGTGCAATGACGAGTGTGTTCCGAGATACCCATGCGGCGGTCGTTGTTAGTATCACTGCCGCGTTTTACGAAAATTTCGAGTTCTTTTTGTTCCCGTTATGGAGTGGTGAGGTGTTAACCATTGTTTTGAAGGAGGAGGGTTTTTTGTTTAAATATTTCAGAGTTATGGGATTGGTTCAAGAGGTCTAAGAGGGCTACAATTTTTCTTGTCTTTGCTAGTGACATGTTTTCTTGTTTATTTGCACGTGTTTATAATAGACGTATGCATTCGTCTTTGTTTTAAAACATAAGAGTGGTATTAAGATGTATTTTTCTATGCATGTGAACGTGCTTAGATAAGCATATCTGGCTTAGAGACACAGCGGCCACAATCTTACGGGCTTTTTCAGCACATTTCTGCAGAGAGGCGCGTTGTATTGCGAGGGTACCACTGGCCTCCCTCGAGAGATAGTGCATGGGAGGGCACTAGTGTATACCTTGGGAAGGGGTCCTCAGACACTGTTTAAGGGGAGATGGGATACTGCTGGTATGCCTCGGGCTGTTCTGCCACTTGACTGAGGGGTTGTTCTCAGGGGGGAGAAACCTTTTTTTTTTTTTCTCAACAGGGGTGAAACTCCTTTTTTTTCTTTGTGTTGGGGTATGGGTTTGGCCTTGACATTGAATGCTAAAGATATCAGCTGATTGATTAGTTGATGAAGTGAAAGCCGTAGTAGTCTTTTTTTTTCTCCCTTGGATGAAGAGGAAAGGAAATAAAAAGAGATTTTTTCTTTTCCGTGAATGCTGGGAAAAGTAGTTAACATGCACGGGATGTGTTATATATTTTCTTTGTACCTTGAAAGACACAAATATATTGGGGATACACAGATTATTTTTTTTATTGTGTTGGAGAAATTACTTTGAAATGCCGATGATTGGTGTTGTATCTGTGTTGTGTGGCAATGGTGTTATGTCATGGTGTATGCTGGAGAAATTGTATGTCATAGGATTCAGCAATACTGTGTATGCTATTTGAATTTCACCCTTACTTGAGATCTTTGCAAGAGAATTATTGCTATGGAGAGTTATTATTATTATTAATAATTATTATACTTGAGAGTGTTACGGGAGGGTTTGCTTAAGTATAATTATCATTACGGGAGACTTGTTTTTAGAGAGTTTTGAGATATTTCATGGGAGATTGTTCTGTAATTATTACAGATAATTATTCAGGGAGAATTATTACAATGAATTAATGGGAGAAGTCTTGTGTTAATTATTTGTTGAGTTTTTGTAACTTTGGAGAATATTTTCAGTGATTCACGGGGATGAGTTTTGCTGAATCTTGATGAATCTGACTGAATCTTGGTGGATTGTGTTGAATCTTGCTTAATTTTTGCTGAATTTTTGGGAGAATGGACAAGCATTAACATTGGTGATATTTTTTGTACTGATACTGATTTTTTTTTATACTAATACGTGGTGCCGTAATGCTATCAAGAGAGGTGAAATCCTTTTTTTGAATATGGGAGGAACTAACAACACATTGTTTTAGTTTTTTTTTCCTTTTTTTATGAGTTCAGCAGATAATTGCTTGACATCTAGTGAGTTACGGGAGATAGTTAATGGTGCCGTTGATTTTTCTTTTCTCCTTTTTTGGAAGTTAGCCATCGTTGACACAAGTTTTTTTTTTACCATGGGTGAATTTGAATTTGTTTTTTCTCTCCAGTAGTGTGAATATTATCTCAGTTCATGACTTAGAGTCATTGTTCGGGAACGTGTTCGTGTTGTAGCTATTTGATGCTATAGAGAAATATATGGGAGAATTTCTTGCACGTTTTGAATGCATACGTAATGGCACTCATTTTTTCTCTGGATATTTGTGTTCCAGAAATTGTGAGTTTTGATGCACAATACCTTTGTCGTATTTGTGACAACTTTGTGAGAGATAGGAAACTTGGTTAAGTTTTCTAGTGGCCTATGTTGTAGTGCATATGGAGAAGTCTTGGCTTAGACACTTTGAATTTGGAGTTCTGTCATAATGACTTGTGGCACATTAGTGATTTTTCTAGAATTTTCTAGACAGTTTTATTTGCCGAGTTTTGCCTTTTTTTAGCAGTTATGCTAAATGGAGAGAGTTTTTATAGTCTTTGACTATAACATTGAGTTATTCTCTGGAGAATTGAAGAAATAATTGAGATATATTTGGAGTTATAATTGGAGGTATATATTATTTTGGAGTTATATTTTGAGATATAATATATGGGAGATATATTTTTTGGCCATTTTTGATATTTGCCAATAATGTGATGAGAGCTATGTTTAGTTCAATTATTTTGCAGCCATCTTTGTTTGCAAATGGAGACACATATTTGGAGATTATGGGGCAATATTTGTGAGTGTGTGAGTTAGATGCCTTGAGTGCACATTTTTTTGGAGATATATTTTGGAGCCTTGTTTTGTTCCACATGGAGTTATTGGGGAAATAGAGTTGGTAAATATTTTGTTATTTGCCGAAATAGAGGTGATTATTCTCTATTCCTGGAGTGGTGATTTTTTTTTTTACTGACATGTGGCTATTGGAGAAATGAGAGAATAATATGGGGTTGGTTATTAACCAAGTGGAGGAAATATTTTTATAACAGGAGTGGTGTTATTATTAATATGGTGAAATATTGGAGTTGGAATTAATCTTGGGCGGGTGACCCTTTTTTTTTTGTGGTTATGGGAGGGGAGTTTTTTTCGAGACAAGAGAAGATTTCTGTGGTTCTCTTCTTTGGTTTCGTGTCTATTTAGAGGCGAATGGCATTACTGCATTACGAGTCATTTGGAGTGTGTGCATTTTTTATGTTCACAAGTGTGTTATTCTTGGAGAAATATAATTTGGGAAAAGTCATGTTGAGAGAATGAGTCTTTGAGACAATTTTTGAACACATTAGTCATATCCTGGAGTTAATTCTGTGAAATGTGTCATTTAGACCTTTTTCTAGAGAATCATGAGTTTCCAAACTTATGTGTTTGACTAGACAATTTTTATGCTGATGTTAGAGCATATGTCCGCAGGCAATTTTTCTGCTGACAAGCGATGTGATGAGCCGTGTGCTGACTTTTTTTCCTCTGATGATGATAGATCAGAATTTTCGCAATATCTGGAATGTTGACAATAGCATTTCACGAAAGCGCATGGGTGAGAGTTTGCTTTCTGGCAAATTCCAATAACTTTACAAATGGAGCATTTCTTGGGAAAAAAGCGGGAGTTATGCATATTATACATGTATTATGTATTTGTGATTGGGGAAATCTTCTTGTGATTGTCCTTTTTTTTAAATTATTTTCTTCCTTTCCCTACGAGAGATATAATTTGGGGATTGAGCTTAAGTAGCATTTCTTTTTTGGACGGGAGATTTGATTTTACCGGGAGATGTAATTTTTTGGAGGGTTGCTGCTTACTTAAGTGGGAGTTTGACATTAAGTCTCATTGTGATTAATTATTGAGCAGTAAAAGGGTTTTTGCTGTTAAAAATTGAAGATTTTTGCTGATTTTGTAGGTTGTTCAAATATCAGAGTTTGAGAGAACATGTTTGGGTCTGGGTGTTATGAAATTCTTTTTTTTTTTCCTTGGGCTCATTGCGATTTTGTCTTTTCTTTTTTCTCTTGTGAGAACATTCGAGTTTGAAATGTGAGTGCAGAATTCCGTGGAGTTGCTGTGATTTCTGAGTTGTGTGTGCTGATGTGTGAGTTTGGAGAATTGAGTTGGAGAACTTGTTTTTTCTTTTTCTTTGGGAGTTGTGATGATGACTTATGATTTAGTAGTCATATTAAAGGGAGTTAATTGGGAGACGTTCAGTTAGTATTTCTGACCTTTTGAGATCATTGTTTGATAGAAGTAGTATGTCTGGGTTAATTTTCTTAGATTGACCAGTGACTTGACTGACATACTAACACCAAAAGTCGTTCCCCGACACCAGCAAGACGTCCACCAGCCGTGAAGAGAGTACTGCTGTCGTGTTGTCCAGGGTGATTACAAGAATTTCCACGTGGGTGATCGCGAGAATTCTACAGCGTGTTTTTTGGGGATCTACAGAAGCCGTGAGAAGTCTTCTACAATGAGGGAGGCATTCCGTCTTCCTACAGCTGCTACAGTCTGCTACAGGTGCAGCTACTTGCAGACAAGCGAAGAGGGATATTCAAGAATCCTAATGCAGAAAATATGAGAGAAAATGCGTCTTGTGTTATTGGGAGATAAAGCGTGATAAGACTTTATTTTATAATGCCAGAGACGTGCAGTTTTACTTATATTTTATTTTAAGCCAGCCAGTGTTTTGTGTTATAAGCAATTTTGCTAGGCGGGGGCTAGCATATAAGGTGGCCGAGCTATCTGTAAGGCCTAGGGTTTTTGATTAATAATATATTGTTCGTGTGTTCCCTGTGACCTATGGAATGTGGAGAACAGTGCAGAGGTGACGACCTGAGAGTAGCTGATGAATGAGTTTCTAGGTCTAGGGGTGGCGTGAGATAAAAATGCTTAGTTCAACAAGTCAATGCACGACAGTTTTATGAACTCTTCTCAAAGTGCCTTTGTGAAACTGGATGCAGCTAGAACCGTGAGGCGCTATCGAACTGTGTGTTCGTATGTGCGTGTGCGCCTCTTTCTGTTAAAAGTGTCATACCCTAGCCTATGGGGGGGTGATTTTGACGGAGGGCTTCAAAGTCACAGGCAAGATGCCGTGGCATTCGCCGGGAGTTTTTTGTTACCAGTGTTTTAGTGTCCGGTTGTTTGGGTAAGTGTTGAAGTGCTTTAGCCAAAGGGATGGCTTGTTTGATCTTTGTACGATGTTCCTTTTTATTAACTTTGTCTTTAAACTTGTGTGTACTTACCGGGATGTGTTCTGTATCTTTGAAACAGACGGATCTGGAATAGGCCGGGGGACAAGAATTCCCAGAGGGGTGTAGACTTTTTTTGGTGACCAGACCTGTTACATTTTACGGGGTTTTTTGAGTTAGTCTCTAAGACTGGATTACTTGATGATTGGTTTATTTATTAGTTGTTAATAAACGTTAATGTTATGATGCAACTCTCTCATTTTCATTACCTGTTAGAATGGAGAGAAAGAGGTGGAGAGAGAGAAAGAGAGGGATTGCCGAGAGAGAGAGAGAGAGAAAGGTTATGAGTAATGGGGTGTGTGGGTCTGCCTTCCGTTTCGTGTCCACGCTTACCTTTTGAATAATGGGGGGGGGGGGAGAATCCCCCCAGTTACATATATATATATAAAGAGCACCAATTTGTGAAAGTATAGTGAACGACACTATTGAAATCTTTAAAAGAAGGTGATCAGGTAATTGGTGCTCACAAGGAGACCTTTGAAACTCGACAGAATTGTTGAGTTGGCCTTTTTAATTTCCCAGAGAGGTCACTCGTTCATTGACACCGGTTGAATTGTGTGTGTGTGTGTCTGTGTGTTTGTGTATGTATGTGCTTACACTATATAAATACTATATATTTAAATATAGAGTGAGAGGCAGAGAGAAGTACCCTTTGAGAGAATGATAACCTTACAAATACACAAGAACTAACTCAGTTCAATAACCATTGTGTGAAATGATAAGAACATTGTAGGAAGGCATGGAAAAATGAAAGAGAGTAAAAAAACTGAACAATTTACACAGAGAGAGAGAGAGAGAGAGAGAGAGAGAGAGAGAGAGAGAGAGAGAGAGAGAGGAGAGAGAGAGAAGTGCCTACGTAATGTCTCTGCAGATAACTGGAAATCAAAGTTGAAAGTTCAGTTCAACTCCTAATATGCTGAGGACCGATCAACTTCAATTGGAGGCTGCTATACCGGAGTTGCAAGTCTGGTTGAGAATAGAGATGCAAATGGTAGGCCTTTATTATAGCTGATGGCACGTACTTATGAAAGATTATATGCCTTTTATACACCAGCAGCGTGAGGGAAATATATTCTAACATTTTCATTTTTTTTTTCTGGGAAATTATCCAGACTGCGCAAAACTTAATAATGAAAAATGAAAATAAATATTTGTTAGTTCTATGAACGTAAATTCTCGCATGGATTTAATATTAAAGGTTTGTTTCAAGTTGGGAAGCTAAAATAACAACGCATTTCCTGTAATTTAAAGTTTAGGCCTCGGTTGCGTAATACTTGTGTTTTTGTGTTGGAATCTAACGAATAACTATACAACTATGGAGGCAATTTTCCTCTCTTATTTGTAGTTATATGATCATAGGTTTATAAAGTACCAGAATGTTAAGCCTCTCAGTAGCATAAGTATTTTATGCTCATTACCATAATACAGAGAATGAATATTTCCAAATATGTAATATCTGCCGATACAGACCATTTTGAAGTAGATGTTTAAATTGATTTGATTTATGTAAAAATTTTTTATACTGATTTATATAACAACTTCATTTTCTTTTATTCGTTATAATTATTTTACTTCAGTTAGTTTTTCTAATATAGATAATACATCCCATCCCTCATATGATACAAAGACACACCGTAATCGAGGGATGATAATGAGGATAAAATCTGACTTAAATAGTTTCCCAGAATTAACGAATATTATTAATATTATAATAACCGGGTGTCATGGTAATGGCTTACATAGCAACGAATGATAAGTTAAAGGAAATGAAACTGCATTTTCTTCAAGTAAGTCTGCAGTAAAGAGACATTCGCTCATGTGTTGGAGGCGCCTGTTCTCATGATGGTTCTAGAATCGGAAGGAGTGTTGTGGAACGCGACACGGGCCGTCACGTCGTCAGAAAATGCAGAGAAATATGATGCAATATTTCATCGAGATTCTTCTAAGACGTTCTGGTCATCTCGGGAGTCTGTGACGTTCATGCTCCAGGCCCCAGTAGGCCACGCCCCCAGGTCACCGTATAAATACGACTGACGGAGTAGGAAAGATCAGATCATCAGCAGCAGAGATCAGAGATCAGATCCTCAGTGAGAGAGTAGAGATCATCAGAAAGAGATAAGAGAAGAAGGAACAGACGAAGGATCAGAGAGGAAAAGGCACTCGAGAGTTTAATCGGAATCTGATCAAGTCGTCAGGGAGTGGACAACCGAGGCATTTCGACGTAGAGCGAGACTTCAGAGAAGAAACGTTCTACAAGAGGTTTGAGGAGTTCCTGCCCTTCAAGTATCAAGAGTAGACATTGTTTTCTGCAATACGGAGTCAAAAAGACATCTGCAATTACAGTTCTCCTTTTGTGAAGCCACTGCTTCGAGCATAGATCTCCGACAGTGCAAAACTGGCCAGCAAGTATTTGCATACCTCACTGTTTCCCCAGTTCATGCATTGTAAGATTTTACTTATGGTATGTAAATAGGAGAAACCAGTCTGCATTTATCTTTGTTAGTAAGTTTGTAAATAAACCTTTGTTCTGTTAGTGTTTCTTTCTATATTCGTATCCCCAGTTTCAACTGTTGGTGTTGAATTCTTTTTGTTTATCATAATATCGAACTTGGAGCGGACCTCTCGCGGTTCGTAACACCAGGTCAGATTTTAATTCTAATTAATTAGGGATCAATCTGCACTCCTGAGGCAATGAGCCTTGGTTCTTGCTTCCTGTGTTCTGAAATGTGTTAATTAAACAAACGTTTGTTGTAGTTATTGGAGCGTTATAGTTATTCATTTAGTTATGAATGTTTAGTTCATTTGTACAGTGGAAGGAACACACACATATATATATATATATATATATATATATATATATATATATATATATATATATATATATATATATATATATATACATATATATATATATATATATATATATATATATATATATATATATATATATATATATATGATATATATATATATATATATATATATATATATATATATATATATATATATATATATATATATATATATATATATATATATATTATTGTGTGTGTATCTTTATATATGTTTATATGTTTGTCTGTAAGCACGAAAGAATTCTTATAGACAATACACGGTGATCTTAAGGAAAAGCATGAGAGGGAGACAAAGAAACAATGATAAAATATAATAAAACAGAAGAGTTAAAAGAAAAGGCCCCTGCGGGCTTGTACCATAATGATAGGGGGTTCATATAACAAACTATGGATTGCTTTCTCCAAATACTTGATAGCCAATAAATTTGATGTATGAGAGGGCAAGGCGCTGAATCTTAGTTACAAGTTGTAGTGATCTTGGAAACCCCACGATAACAGGCGTCGAATTTGTCAGGTCAAGAGAGGTAACGAATTCCGGAGCAAATCATCGCAAATGGCGTGGAAGAAGAACCTTAAAAACACCTTCCATAGATCTCTCCAGTTAGAAGCAATCATTCTCCTTTCCCCGGTGAATGTATCACTGTTTTATGTAGTCTCCAAAAATCTCTGAATGTTTAATGGACGAGAAGATTAATTGTGTCTTTTATGGCCCAATTCCTTCATATTCGTCCCAGTTTCAATTCGATTTTGTTCCTTCGCTTGTGTTTGATGCCTCTGAGATGTGAGTGCTTTGCTTGTACTGACTGACACCAGATGTCAAAAGCTATTTGACAGGTTTCCTGGAGAGCAGAGGCTCTGAGCTGAACATATTACAAATATAGTCAAAGACTTGCTATACGGATTACTGGCTTCCTAACAGCAAGAGGCCGTGCTGTTGTAAGGGCAGGTAGCTCTAGGACAAACAGACTGAATGTAACCGACAGTATAAAAATTATACTGTTTATATATTTTGTGATGAATAATCGTAAGGAATATTTCATATCTAAAACTAATTATCTCTTTTTTATAACAGAAGTACAATGAGTTCCATAGTTAAAAAAAAAAGTATCGCCGTCCTCCTTTTTTCAATCTCTCTAGTTACTCCCTCTCAGAAAAGGAAGAGTTCCTCCTTTCCTTTGGCTTGGACTTTTGCCTTCCCAATTTTAGACCAAATTTTTCAAAATTCTTTTTGCCCTTTGAAATATTTTTCGATACCATTCGCCAACTACCTTCCCACACCAACTTAGAGAAGGCTCGTCAGTTCATTCAGGGTGTTGCTCATAAATCTTATAAATCACATAGGCCTCCTTCCTTGGTTCATGGTTTCCATTTTTTTAAAAGTAATGACTTTCAAATTCTCAAGTCGCTGTCCCAGAGAGAAGACATTATTGTATGTCCTCCGATAAGGGTAAAGGCATTGTCCTACTGGATAGGGATGCATATATCAATAAGATGAACAATGTCCTTTCCGACGCTACAAAATTTAGGGAGGTTGGACCTCCAGAATTTAGTCTAATATTCAAGACCGAGGACAAGATTAATCGCAGCCTTAAACAACTTTTTGACAATAATGTTTTGAATGATCAGACATATCGGTCTCTTTATAGTACTGGCTCTTCTTTCAGTTCCTTGTATGGGTTACCTAAAATCCATAAAGAAATGTTCCTTTACGTCCAATATTAGCTGCCTATAACTCACCAAATTTGCCTTAGCCAAATTTCTAGTCCCCCTACTCAACGGTTTAACAAGCAATGAACATACATTACTGAATTCCTCCCAACTTATTCCCGAGATTTTACAGCAACACCCTGGCATTTTATGGTTAGTTACGATGTTATTCCTCACTGTTCACCAATGTACCTCTCACCGAAACCATAGATATAATAATTAGTGCTTATTCCCTACTGAGATAGTGTTTTTGAAGGTTTTTGATATTGACTCTTTTAGGAAACTTTTGGAACTGGCTGTGATGGATAACTATTTCATTTTTATCGGGAAAATTTACAAACAAGCTGATGGCATGTCAATGGGCTCTCCTTTAGGTCCCACATTTGCCAATATTTTTATGTCACTTGGAAAAACTATTTCTTGACCAGTGTCCTTCATCTTTTAAACCCATTTTTTATAAAAGATACGTAGGACGATACGTTTGTACTTTTTAAAGATAAAGTTCATGCACATTTGTTCCTTAATTTCATTAACTCATTTCACCCG
>NC_087200.1:208763145-208773145 GCF_015104395.2 Macrobrachium nipponense
AATAAATTACTTTTTTCTTTTATTTTAAGTGACCATTTTGAGTTGAGAATAGAAATCTTTTCACATGAAATAGATCCAAGAAAAAAAGAAGAGAATTTACCTTCCAGACAACAGATTCTCGAGTTGCCGGTAAGGAAGTAGCAGAGAATTCATCGATTTTAAGTTGCGGAGTTCAGACGGTGTTTCTTAGGTCCAACACTTGAAAGGAAATGATGTGTGATGGGAAATATATGAGATTGAAGTTTTCTAAATACCGCTGATTCTTTTTTTTTTTTCTATTTACCTGATTAGTTCCTATTCTCTGTATTGGCAACAATTTTGTAATGGCATGAATAGTTTTCATTCAATAAAATATTTTGCTTTTTTTACGAAACGTCGTCGTCTTATTTGATGCTTACAAAAAAAACTTGTTTAAAAATCTACAATTTACTGCAGTCTGTATTATGACAACCAAAATTATTTTATGTAACAATGAAGAGCCAATAGTTGCCATGCAAATACATTCGCTCATTTTTATTGCTGTAAAAGAATATAATTCAAATCACATTATCAATAGAAGGTAGTGCATGATATCTGTACAAACGATAAATGAATTATATGGCAACTTTCTGATCCTCAAAAAAATATTTCCCAATAAATGAAAACAAGGAGTACATCAGTATAAAACCAAACAATTTTACCGAATTAAGAACTGTCTCCTGTGGTTTACCATTTCTAACGTAAGAGGACAGAATTCCCCCCTTTAGAATCACTCAACTGTAAGACCCTGAGGAAAAAGAAGCCGATTTCTTCGTCGCTCATCGACTTCCTTCAAGAAATACGAACCCTTATCCTGACTTTTGATATGGGAAGCCCTGCCAGCGCCGCCCCCCCCCCCCCCTCTCTTCTCTCTCTCTCTCTCTCTCTCTCTCCTTTGCTATGCAAGTTATTGCAAGTTATGGAACGGAAGGGACACTTCTCGAGTTCAGTGTTGCAGCCCAAATTGATGGTTCCTGGCGGTTGCTGCCTTGTTACCCTACGACATCTGGTTATAACCGAGAGAGAGAGTCAGTCTCCATCTCTCTCTCAGTCTCCATTTATAGCTTTATTGTTTAATTCTTATTCTACCCTCGCGAAGTTTTTGAAGAATAGTTAATTTTTGAACCTAAATGTGTTTTTAGGATAAGACACAGACCATATTGTCAGTCTTTGAAAGATACTATTAGTTAAGGGCTCTTTTCAGATCTGACCCAAGATAAGAGACGATAGGCCAGGAAAGCCTATATAGTAATTCTAGAGTATATTCAAATAACAGAAGATACCATTGATATAAATTAACACAATTAACACAATTTCCCTCAAAAACTTGAAACGTATCTTTACACTCGTAAATATCATTGATGTAAAGAAGGAGCCTTTGTCAAGAAAGGGAAAAATGAAACTTGCGTAGTCTGTACCAATTAACATAGATAAATTACAGAAAAGAGCAGAAGAGAAGTTACTTATAGTTAAGAATTGCCTCACATACCACAAACATGAAACGAAACGGAGAACTGGAGTGGAAGTTATTCGATACAGCTGACCATAAAGAGTATGAAGTCCTGGGTTTAGCAGATGGGAAATACACAGGAAGAATAATACAGACTTTATGATGTAAGTTCTTTCTTATTCTTATGATTAGTATTAGATCCGTATTTAACCATTTTTCCTTTGGCCAATTTCTCTTCTCAAATTCTTACTCCTGCATTTCTTTCTATTTTGAGGTGCGTCCACACCACAGTAAAACGTCGGTAACTTATCGCACACACATCACTAACAGGTTGAATACAAGTCAACGACGTGTTGGTAGCCTAAAGCAGTGCTTCATATGATTATCCAGCATTGTCCAACATTGCGTTCTCCAATTATGGTAGGTGACTTGTTTCCTACATGTTTTTGACATTTGATGGATGTTATCGACATGTTTATGATACGTTTATGATCATAAATGTGTTGAATACTTATCGGTAGTCAAGACAAATGCTTCATACGTTTAACTAGTATTCGCTACCCACTTACAGTAGCTGACTTGTTTTCAACATGTTGTCGACGTATTTGCGGTATGTTGGCGACATGTTTATGATACGTTTATGACCATAAACGTGTTTTACCGCAGCATAGGCGCAGCATCAAGTTACAGCCGCAGTAGACGTCAGATAAAATCTTATTCGCACCTGTACCAGGTAAACCACTCGGGCTCTATGAGTGTTGCCTCAGTCAGGTCCCTCATCACAAGAGCTCATAATGTGACATCATCTGAACGACGAGGTGGCCGAGAGGTTAAGGCGTTGGACTGCTAATCCAATAGGGTTTCCCTGCGTGGGTTCGAATCCCATCCTCGTCGAATAAATACCTTTTCTGATCCCGTAGAAATAGGACTAACGTATTCAGCTCACAAGTAAATGCACATCGTTCGAGCCCCGAAAAGGCGATAAGGGATATATGTTTGTTCCCTCAAAGATCCGGAATGCATCTGTTAGCATTAGCAGTGAATTAAATGTCTTTTAGTTACTCGACTGTTGGATTGTGCAGTTGAAGTGAAGCGAGAGAGGAAGGGAAGGAGGGAACTAGAAGTCATATGAATTCATACTGCGGCCCTTACCGAGGTCATCTGTATCCCAGTTTGGTGAAATAGTTTATAGGACTCTCTGTCTGTTTGTTTCTCCCTCACCTCTATGTATAATAAACCTACAATCTTGCAATTCAAGAACAACCAATGAGGAGAGAAGAGAGGGAGAAACAAACAGGAGAAACAAACACTAAGATTCCATAAACTATAAAAGCTAGTTTGTTTAATATATTCAGTTTTGTTAAATAATTCAAAACACAGAATTACCAAAAATGATGTGTATTTTCTAACAATTGAGTATCACAGTAATTCCTGTTTCATATTCACAAAAGCAAGAACTTCAAACAAACAAATAAACTACCTACAGCAGGAACACAGCTCGTCCAAGATTCCAGAAGTTTATAAGATCTGAGCTTTCTCAGTTTCTTTACAAAATTATCATGCTGACACTGTCTGAATATAGTTCAGTTTAAAATTTTTAGATAACGTGAAACAATGTTCCAAAATAGTTTTCCATATTCTTCAAGGCCAATAAAAGGCATATACTAGATTATATCTAGATTTCTCCGTTCCTCGGAAACAGGCACACAAACGCACACAGACACAAAAGTACGCATCATATTACTAGGATTTTGCGGGAGATTATCGGCCCTCAATGTAATAAGGATTTTTTTTTTAAGTTAAGATATCGTGCCAAAGATTAATTAAACCTCCCTTGTTACTTTAATCATAACATTTTTTACCAGGGTCCGAATATTGATAACATTATTGCAGACTTAATCAGTTCCGTTTTTTTTCGTTCTGGCAGGAATATGGTTGTTGGATATGTTTAGAAATTCCTGAAATATGAAATACGGAAATATCTTGTAAATTCCGTCAAGAAACGTGTTTGAAGGCGACGTAGGTAGCCTGGGAGGGGGCTAAGGGAAGGGGGAAACGTAGAAAGCCTAGGCGATGGGGGTAGGGTATCTCTATCCACTTCGTACACACCACCATAGACGAATACTGGAAGGGGTAATGCATTACCACTTCGGTTTTGTGTGATCTGTGTATAAATTTATTAATGGATAGAATATCGAATATGGAATCTCTCTCTCTCTATCTCTCTCTCTCTCTCTCTCTCTCTCTCTCTCTCTCTCTCTCTCTCTCTCTCTGAAACTCTATCTGACTTAAAAAATCTGTTTTAGCCGGTAAAGAAATATAAGATAGAAAGCAAAGGAATCGAGTTTAGTTTGATATTTATTTGTAGAAATTTCACTATTACTTGAGTTTCCCTAATAAGATAAACAAATGTTGTTATGTATAGTATTTCAGTAAATAAAATTAATTTCGATCGAATGATTAGTTTCCTAAGAGCATTAAGTAATTTAGTGGGTAACTTATGGATAATTAGCAGCCATCTTTAATGCTATGGTTGGTAGTTACCTATAATTTTCTCATAACCTTTCTAGAGTGCAAGAAGCATATAATAAATTAATTTAAGCCAAATACTGGTTATCTCATTATTATTGAGGGTAAGTTGTTTTCATATGGTTTTTTTTTTATTTATTTACCTATTTTTTATTTTCTAAAGTGAGTGAAGGGGCACAACTACTTAAGTAAGGTACGGTAAAGTCTTCTGTTGGTTTATTCATCTACCTCAATATTGAACTAATTTGAAACCATTGTTTGAAATAAGCATTAGGGTAGACAGATCCACTACACTACCAATTTACTTAGTAAGCTGCTTTCCTTACGGACTGTCATAAAAAATTAAATTAAATCGAATTTTATAGAGAGGAAACCTTCTAATATTAGAAATGTCATTTGTAATTTTATAAATAAATTTAAAGATATCTAAAACAAGTAACTGTCAACAAGGTATGTGGTTTAGAACTGCGAATATAATTGTAAAAAACGTGTATCTATTTACAAAAAAAAATCTGAGAGAAAACTTCAAAAGCTGCACCAGAGTAGAGTACGAAAAAACTATAAGTAATCTTATGTCTTAAGCATGAAATTCATGCATTATATTTCACTTTTGTTTGCATATACGCCAACAGTCTTCTTATTTCATCTTCTTATTTTAAGTTTTAGTATTTACATTGCCACTAAGCAGCTACACACAACAAAATGTATTTGCTTTTAATAAAAAAAGTAATACCTCAAAGACAAGAAGCATTTGACGTCAAAGAACAAATACTGAAGATGCTTTATACAACAGATGTTAATAACATTAACATATGTTGTAATAATATGAATACTTTCCATTTCATGGATAAATCAAATGAAGTATGTTGCCAATGATAATCTCGTAATTACTCATCTAATATATAAAAAAAGTTTCGATTATATTTATGCGAATACATTTCAAATTTATTATAGTTATAGAGATCATGATTTGCTGCCAACGGTTAAAATCCACTATTCATCATAGAAAAAAGATAAAGTTCTGAAAAAAATCTATGATCCGTGAGCAGATTCGAAATCATACCTAATTTTCCAAGATTTTGACCCTGCCAAATAGCACCTGACATATCTTTGAATATTAGTTACGAAAGAGATTCTGGACAGAGAACCAGGCTGCCAATGTTATTTTAATGTTATTTTAATCACTGCAAGCATCTAATACCTTTCTCAATGATCATCATGGGTAACACAACGGTAGTCGAACTAGAGAATATTGAAGGTCAGGTCAATCAAGGTCAAGCTGCAAACTCCTACGTCACGGGAACACACACACGCGCACAGCACACGCACACACACACACACACACACACACACACACACATATATATATATATATATATATATATATATATATATATATATATATATATATAGAGAGAGAGAGAGAGAGAGAGAGAGAGAGAGAGAGAGAGACGTGCTACCATCAGCTTCAGTCAAATACAGAGTTATGAAGCTTTCTTACCGTCTTCACAAACCCCAACCATTTCAGACCAGGTCCCCGAAGGTGAGAAAATACATTTTTGCAATATGGAGTCGAATTCCAAAACGAAGATATATGAATATTACCTTGCACGATGCAACTCTTTCTGAATAGATTCGCCTACCAAAGAACACTATGTTCACGACAGACGAAGAGAACCGTTACCTTTTACAACTAAGGTGGAGGAGCTTATCTTCAAGCAGTGACACGTGATGAGCCCATGCCCCAGCTTAGAGAAACAGACCCTACATCTCTGCTTCTTCCGAGCGGGGAGGATTTGTGGGTAGATCTGCCGGCAACCTTTTCTGTGGGGAAGCTTAAGCCGGATTGTGCAATCACTATGTTCAGTGAACGCCTTCCTAGGCAGTCGGATGCTCTAATTCAAAACAAGAGTTCGATGCTAGGTCACGTCTTGCAAGGTCCTCTTAACTCATTAGTGATGACCGAGACGGCGGCTCTTGAGTACGCGAAGATCAAGCAATATTCAATACCTTCGGTGATGTTCTTATAGGCGTGATAAAGCCTCATGAAAAATATATAGATATCAAAAGGAAAATATTAGGATTCAGAATTTTTTCGCATACTTATCTCATACATCACAAACATGCTGAAAGCAAGTCAGTAGCCTCTGCTAAGGACACAACGTATGTGAAGAACAACTAAACCTTTGACAAATGCTGGATAATCACATGAACCTTCGGTTACAACTAGCAACAAGTCGTCGGCTTGTAATCGACACTTTATGAAATGTAGGGTGAACCCACTTTTTTATTTTTTCTTTTTTATCATCACACAAATTTACCATTAATTTAATTTTTCGGTAACGTTCCACAACGCTGCCTCATCCAGTCATGCATTTAACTCGACGCTTTTTCGTCCTTTGGTGAGACAGGACTCAGATCCACCTGGTGAGGCAGGATATATACAGACTTTCCAGATAATCCTCGGCAAATCTTCCTGGACTGGGAATTGGGCGATTGCTGTAACTATAAAGAAGTAAAGTAAGGATTTTATTTACTGGTCTCGTAAAGGACTTTTCATTTCTGCTAAAGAATCTTAATGGGAGGGTAGAGTCTTAGTGGACTTCGTTCCTTCACATCTTTAGATTAAGTTTAAGAATCTTCTTTTGAAGTTCAGGCATCTGCTAAAAGTTCTTCCTCTGCATATTTTATAATTGACGTGAAACACTTACTCTTCTCAGTTTCAGCTTAAACTTGTTCCTTCTAACTTTATTTTTGTACTTGTACTTTCTCGATACTATATATTTTACAGACAATGCTTCTACAGCATTTCCGATCTTATCCATAACTAATCTTCTCCACAAAAATACCAGTAATTTCCTGATCAATACTTTCCCGTATGTGTCTTAATATTCCATCATCATCATAACTCTACAGATCTATGGGCAATACAGTTTTCCTTCTTCAGTCTAGTTTCTTACATCTAATATTTAGCAGGAAGACATGTCCAACTCATTGCTTTTATTCTTGTCTAAGTCTATGACAGCTGTCCCTCTTTATTATAAGAACAATCTTATCACTGTACCTTCAAGGCATTCGTACTCAAATTTTACTCAGAATATTATTTTGAACCGTCACCTGCATAACTGTTCACATTGCAGAAGTTATAATCACTTTGGTACCTGTCAAATACTTATATAAAGAATAATCGTCCTACTGAACAAACGCTTAGTTCTATGCTTACACGAGAGAAATAATCGTTGGTACATTCATAGTAAACTAAAAATAATTACATATCAGTTTTTCTCAAGTGTATACCTCTCAGAGAGAGAGAGAGGAGAGAGAGAGAGAGAGAGAGAGAGAGAGAGAGAGAGAGAGAGAGAGATGTTTATCAGAATCCCCTTTTAATCACTACTGAATGTTGACACCAACGGCGTATAAATTCGACTGGCAATGAGAGATCAAAAGATTGAAAACTAGTTCATGATTTGTATCGTGTTCAGAATTACCTTTCCCTGAAATATTATTTTCTATTTCAGGTGCATCAAAAAACCTGACGTTAATTATCTCATAACCGAAGCTAACACCTAGCTAGTCAAATTCGTGTTTTTGGAAAGGTGTGCTAGTAATGTTTCATCACATTTCGCTGATTTATATCGGAACAAACAGAAAGAGTATTGGTTCTTCCGGCTAGGATTATATGCTTTTTTTATAAATAAATAATAATAATAGTAGTAATAATAATAATAATAATAATAATAATAATAATAATTAATAATAATAATAATAATAATAATAATAATAATAACTCGACGTTTTTCGTCCTTTAGTGAGACAGGACTCAGATCCACCTGGTGAGGCAGGATATATACAGACTCTCTCTCTCTCTCTCTCTCGCTCTCTCTCTCTCTCTCTCTCTCTCTCTCTCTCTGAGAGGTATACACTTGAGAAAACTGATATGTAATTATTTTTTTAGTTTACTTTGAATGTACCAACGATTATTTTTCTCGTGATACCACACACATGGCTAATAGAATGCCTGAAAATATATGGGGCAGATGAAAACACCATCAGCTCCTCAAAAATACAATGCAAAACTGGAATACAATACTTACAAGCTCTGGAATAAGACTAGCAGAGGTTAATATCAGGAGAGGGATCTTCCAGGGCGACTCACTGTCCCCACTACTCTTCGTAGGTAGCCATGATTCCATGACAAAAAGTACTACAGAAGATGGATGCCGGGTACCAACTCAAGAAAAGAGGCAACAGAATCAACCATCTGATGTTCATGGACGACATCAAGCTGTATGGTAAGAGCATCAAGGAAATAGATACCTAATCCAGACTGTAAGGATTGTATCTGGGGACATCAGGATGGAGTTGGAATAGAAAATGCGCCTTAGTCAACATACCAAAAAAGGCAAAGTAAACGAGAACTGAAGGCATAAAGCTACCAGATGGGAGCAACATCAAACACAGATGATAGAGGATACAAATACCTGGAATAATGGAAGGAGGGGATATAAAACACCAAGAGATGAAAGACACGATCAGGAAAGAATATATGCAGAGACTCAAGGCGTTAGTCAAGTCAAAACTCAACGCCGGAAATATGATAAAAGCCATAAACACATGGGCAGTGCCAAGTAATCAGATACAGCGCAGGAAATAGTGGAATGGACGAAGGCAGAACTCCGCAGCATAGATCAGAAAACCAGGAAACATATGACAATACACAAAGCACTACACCCAAGAGCAAATACGGACAGACTTGATGTCGTCCATGAACATCAGATGGTTGATTCTGTTGCCTCTTTTCTTATTATTATTATTTTTTTGTTTGTTCTATCACAGTCCTCCAATTACTACTGGGGGTGGGTATCTATAGTTGTGGGGGTTGCCGGGTTGCATCCTGCCTCCTTAGGTGTCCAGCACTTTTCTTACTATATGTGCTGTTTCTAGTATCACACTCTTCTGCATGAGTCCTGGAGCTACTTCAGCCTCTAGTTTTTCTAGATCCCTTTTCAGGGATCTTGGGATCGTGCCTAGTGCTCCTATGATTATGGGTACGATTTCCACTGGCATATCCCATATCCTTCTTATTTCTTTTCAGGTCTTGATACTTATCCATTTTTTCCCTCTCTTTCTCTTCAACTCTGGTGTCCCATGGTATTGTGACATCAATGAGTGATACTTCTTCTTGACTTTGTCAATCAACGTCACGTGTGGTCTATTTGCACGTATCACCTTATCCGTTCTGATACCATAGTCCCAGAGGATCTTTGCATGATCGTTTTCTATCACTCCCTCAGGTTGGTGCTCGTACCACTTATTACTGGAAGGTAGCTGATGTTTGTTATTATTATTATTATTATTATTATTATTATTATTATTATTATTATTATTATTTATTATTATTATTATTATTATTCAGAAGATGAACCCTATTCATATAGAACAACCCACAGAGGCCACTGACTTCGAACTCAAGCTTCCAAAGAATGTGTTGTTTATTAGAAAGGAGTAACAGAAGGTTATGGGGAATACAGGAAAAAGATCGACCATGAAAACATGAATTAATAATTTAATAAATAAATTGGAAAAAATGGTAAGTACGTTAAATTACTAAAAACCAAGGAGAATTGTAATAAAACAATAAAATAAAAATACTCTTGACAGAATTGCCTTCAGACAAATATCTCACACTCCCTTGAAGACCTAATAATTTTAGTAGGCAATTTGAAGACCACCCAAACGAATGTTTAAATCTCAGATCGATCCTTATACCAGACAGGTCTTTTATCTAGACCATCTCTCCTCTTCAGTTTTCTTCTTGTGGAAGACGAAGGACCTTTGTTCAAATGCCAGAGAGATAGAGTCAGCATTAATCGAAGGAGAGGAATAGCCGCGTCTGGGGATTATTACTGTAATCTCTCTCGTAGAGAATTTTTTGTGGAATGGTGCTCATTCGAAAGAAGTAACAGAAATACAGAAAGAATAGACAGTTATTAGAAGGGAAAA
>NC_087200.1:208785645-208788074 GCF_015104395.2 Macrobrachium nipponense
AAGAAAACTTCACAAAAAATATTTATTTAAGCCTTTCATTCATATCCTGTTTCTATTGTGGAGTAAATATCAGGTTCTTCAGCTTTTTGTATATAATGATCTTGTTAGTAAGTCTAGCATGTAAATATTTCTTATATTTAAGTTTCAATGTCATCTATCCACAAATTACACACACACACACACACACACACACACACACACACACACACACACACACACACACATATATATATATATATATCTATATATATCTATATATATATATATACATATAGATAATATATATATATATATATATATATATCTATATATATATAATATATAAATCTTCCCATGAAAAAAAAAAAAAAAAAAATTCAGGGAGGGTTCTAATCGCATTTTGTAGTTATGTTAAATTATCTTATAGTTTCTAGGCAAGAATAAGAAAAAAATGATCAAAATAAAAGCAAATGAATTAATTTCTTTTAAATTAAGAATATTATGAAGCTGATAGTAATATCATTTAACTAAAAATCTACCTTTTCAATCCCTTTTACGTAAACCTCAGAACACATTACTACCATTTCACAAAATGCTAAATACCCCTCTCTAACCAATGATCCCCAATCGCAAACCTTTAGCATAATTGGCTCAAGGTTGAATTAATTACAGTAAATCTTCATTTACAGCGACGCCCAATTTCTTTCGAATATCACTGAGGCGTAATATACACTGGGGTCACCGGAGGATAGGGCTGCAGCGCCTAATTAAAGCCAATTAGTTGTCAAAATCTTATACAACTCTTGGAGTGGAGATTATACGATGGTACTCAGGTGTCAATACTGATACGGGTGGTAGTTTGGCATTTCATTGGGATAATCATTCATTTCCAATCCATTCCCCTTTCCCTGAAGGAAGGGAATTGTTTTCCGAGATGTGAAACGAGAAGTGATGGTCTTAATCATAAATCAATCAATGGTTACAATTATGTTATTGATTACCAAATCGAAGTTGAAATAATTAAGAACAATGAATCAGTGATATACAAAGATAAATGACACAATAATTCTAATTTTCCTTTTGCTTCAGCGAGCTCGCATACTACAAGTAACAAATCCCAGGTGATTGGAGCATTACAGTCCACATAGGTATTTATAACCTTCTGTGGACATCCATTGAACATTATAGCAAGAGGACACCTTGTGTTCCAGAATTCTTCTGGGATGAATTCAAGATCTGGTCGGTTGTGTTTTTGAGGAAGTTGAATCCAATTCAGTGCGAGAGTGGATATTGCAATATTTGTGAATTTTGAATATTTATTTCCTTTATTAGTTACTCAGATAGAATGAACTACTTTCTTTAACAAAATAGCAGGGGACATCATCAGGCCCAGCTGCTGCTCCATTTTTAATTTCATTAATAACCTGCACAATATCGGCTTCATTAATATCTATGTCTGATGAATATTTACTATTTTCATCTCTTATTTCTGTATCATTATCTTCATTATCAATTCTAGGGGTAAATTTTCTCTCATATCTTTCTGCCAATATGATGCATATTTCCTTTTTTTCATTCGTTAATCTCCCTTCAATTCTTAGAGGGCCTATCTCTATTCTTCTTTTATTCATCTTTTTAGCATATGAGTATAATAGTTTGGGGTTTTGCTTGATATTTACTAGGGTTTTTTCTTCCAAGTCCCGTTTTTCATTTTCTTTTGATTATATAATCTTTTGTTCTGCATTTTCTATCTTGCTTTTTAGCTCCATCACTTTCCATACTTCTTTTATTTTGCAAGACCTTTTTTCCACTTTCTGATTTTCTGGAACAAGATCCTTCTGTCTCTTGGTATGCATGACTGATGTTTACTTTTCTCTTCGTTATTATATTTATCCACTGTTTTCTCTAATATTTTATATATCTCCGTATTTACTTTATATTATCACTTACCGAAAATTTCATTCCCCACCCTCTTTGTTTAATTCTTCATTTATTTCTGACCATTGATATTTATTTTACTGTAGAAATTTTTAATGTATTTCCATATCCTTCCCACTTTTTTCATCTCTTGTTATCTCTGTTTTCACTTTCTTTGGAATGGACTGTTATTTCTATGACATTATGGTCTGAAATACTCGCATTAATAAACTATTATTTTCTTTAACATAATTCACCTCGTTCACAAATACTAGGTCTAAACTATTTTCCTTTCTTGTAGACGGTGATTTATATGTTGAATGTTGTATTCTAGTAGCATATCTAATAGCTTTTCGAATTGCATCTTATCTTCTCCTATTCGTTCTTTCAATCTACGAAAGGAAAGTTAAAGTCTCCTGATAGGAGAATAGTCCAGTCATTGTGATTTTCTACATATGTCATCCATTTTTTTTTTATTATTGTGTCATTACCATTTTGTTTAGTATAGGTGGGGGTATATATTACCATGTTCA
>NC_087200.1:208788574-208793574 GCF_015104395.2 Macrobrachium nipponense
GATAATCTCTCTCTCTCTCTCTCTCTCTCTCTCTCTCTCTCTCTCTCTCTCTCTCTCTCTCTCTCTCAGCCATTTTTCAGTCTTGAGAAAACACTAACATGATTGCTTTTGCACCCGATATAAAAAAACCAAAAAGACAGAGAGAGAGAGAGAGAGAGAGAGAGAGAGAGAGAGAGAGAGAGAGAGAGAGATTATCTCTTGCAACTTTTGCTCCTTCCAAGACACCCAAGGGAGCAAATCCGTATCAAAGAAGAGTGTGATCTCTCAATGACAGTCTCCCCGGAGCATAAGAACTTAATCCCGTCAAAAAGTATGAGCAATATTTCCAAACACTGAAAGGGATGAACCAGATTACATGATCTTGTTAATGCCGTTTTCGTAATTATTGTTTTTTTACTCCAAGCATCATCTAAGCAGTATTTATACTGAATTAACCATTTTTATTACTATCCACTCGATGGAATCCACAGAGCAGGAATGTTCTTATTGTCTATTTATGCCATTGTGTTGTATCATTTTTAGTCTTGATTCAGTTTTAATTTATTCCATAAAAGTTACGAAAATAACAAACAACTTTATCCTTATTTTTCTATATATTTAATGAGACAAGTAACTCACAGACAGTTCCTGAAGACTTCCATTCCCAAACTCTTCTAAGAATATTACTTAGTCTTTCTACTATGAGATTCAGGGCTTCTGTAACACGGTTTTTTGGCAATAACTTTTTATCTATGCATTTCATAGATATAACGCTTATTCAGAATACACATTATATCTACACATAAATTTTGACTGTATTCTGCATTACGTAGGTTGAATAAATTTGGTACTTATAATGTAAAAGTGGCCTTTTTTGAAAAGAACGGGGCCACTTTACTCAGAGATAAGGTTTCGAACGCACTCGTTACGTAACTTATTACAGCATTTCTTCCCTCTTTCTCGATGGATGATTGGCTATACGTAACGAAAGGCTATATCTCTGGCAACAATGACAAAAATTTAATTTAAAAATACAAGCAAAGCAGTACACCTTTAAAAACTCTGAATCCTCTCCACTGATAATTGTCATAATGAGCAAACCAACAAAATATGTTAATAAATACAAAAAACACTTTGATTATTAGTCTAACTTCCAAAATAGGTGTCCTAAGAAATTATAATCTACTTATAGGTCACTGACAAGATGTAGGGAATAGTTGGTAATTTTCAAAGACATAGTAGACAAGCTTGATTTGATAACTGCTGTATCCAATGTCAAGCAATTTTACTTATCGGCTATCTACCTATTTACTAAAAAAAAATAATAATTATCGTCAGAATGATGACGTCATGAGGCTCCACCCACTTTGGCCTCGTTATAATTCAGGATAACAATGAAGGCTATCATGGCCATTGTTGTATTAGAAAATCTAACTTCTGGCTATAAAAACTCATTTCTCGAGTAGTTGTAAGAAGTGCTAAATGATCCTCAGGGATCCCAGCAGTTGGCCTAAACGTTTAATTCATGTATATTGCTGCTATTACTAATTTTGCAGCACTACTGCTACAGTAGTATTACTACGCTAGCACAGATACCCCACCCACATCTATGTATCGTTCCGCCATTCATAAAGTCTTTATAACCAACATGGTCGTACAGACTAAAGAAGACGAAAAAAAATTTATATCGGATGATCCGTTGGTCTGCTGGAGATTTTAGCACATATAAGCTTGTATTTACTTTATAGAAAAATCTATTTTAACAAAAATAGTTATATAAAGACTATTTACATACAATCTCTCTCTCTCTCTCTCTCTCTCTCTCTCTCTCTCTCTCTCTCTCTCTCTCTCTCTTGGTGGCATAGTGAATAGTTAATGGAAATGTTCGAAATCCTGCATGACATTACAAGTATTATAATCACGTTACACTAAATAGAGATCAGACCATAAACATTGGATTTAAACTAGAAACTGAATAATTACCTATTCAGACTATAGTAAGTATGGCCACGGGCTTTCTCTTGACTATGTAAAGTTGCAAGTTGTTAGACAAATGCAGTTTTGCAATCACGGGGACAATTCCAAATCCTGTTAGCCATTCTTGACTGCTATGGGTTTCAGAGCCGATGGAATAAGTGAATGGATTTTTGTCTAGTGGATGGGCGGGGCAACATTTCGTAAAACGGTGTCTGCCTTGCTTACGTAATGAATGTTTTTCGACTCTTGGCTCGCAATCATTGGGCATGGCGTTGGCTAGATCATTTTTTCTTTATAAAAATTAATACTATCCGGTTTAGGTTATTGATAATGCTGACAAAATTTGTGTGTAGTTATAAAATATACAAATGTCAACTTTCAGCTACCTCCGATGCTTTGATAAGGAGCAAAATCCAAAAAACCGTGTTGCAGAGGCCCTGAATTTCATAGTAGGCAGTATCACACACCCACATACACACAGCTGTTTTCTTAGCCAATCTGGCAGGCAAAACTAATAATTTGTTAAATATTTTTAAAAAGTATTTACATAAATAAAGGAATATTTTGATAATTTGATGTAACAATAGTAATATTCAGTTAAATTGAGTACATTTTCAGTCCAGTTTAAGTAAATATCAGAGCACGGAACCACCTCTGATTGAAATACTTAAAACCCACTCTTTGTGCAATGATTCCCAGTCGCCAACAATTTGCACAATTGGCTGAAAATAAATTAATTATAGAAAATCTCCATTTACAACGACGTCAAATTACTCTTGAAGCCCAGCGACTCGTAATATAGACTGACGTCACCGGAGGGCAGGAACGCAACGCTTAATCAAAGTTAATTAGGTGTAGAAATCTTTCCAAACACTCTCAAAGAGGAAAGTGAATATTGGGAAGAAGTGGAAATTATATTGTGTTTTTCAGATGGCATTACTGATATGGGTGTTAGTCCCGTAAGGAATGGAGATATTCATTTCTTCACTTCTTCACAGTCCATTCTCCGTTGACCGAACAGCGTCAATTATCTTTCGAAATATGAAATTAAAGACAGGTATTACTTCGTATGTATATAATTAAAGTACTTGACAATGATACAGTAAATAATATCGGTGACGAAATTCCGGAGCAGATAATCAGGAATTCTTACTTAATTTACTAGTTCTGTTGTGTAGTAAATCTTAATATAGACTCTTAGAGTATAAACAAGAATGCAGAGCTATATATGCCACACACTTAAGAGTTTATTTTACAGTGCAGTCTAAATAAAGTTTAAGCATAATTACCATAGGACGTTTATAAGCACAAACGTGAATAATTTTGTTGTGTATTAGTAGGGAAACATTTCAGTTTCATTTCTAAATCCAAACTTGAGTCGACGTAAATTTGATGATTCATTCTATTTTTTCAATTCTACATACATAAACTGTGAGCTAACAAAAATGTCACGATAATGAATATAAATGGGTCAGAGTTTAAAGACACTCTTTGAACCAACTACCTTCATGGGACACTTGAGACCTAAAATACAGATATTTGAGTAATGTTGATCCCTAAAGTGAGGAAAGAAAATTGATAATCGGATGATTTGAACATGCAACAACCTCAGTTTACTTAATAATTCTAGTTCTCATATGACTATCACTAAGAGCAAAGGTACACTTTTGTACTGTATCTCTGATTATTTTCAGTCACATGTGTCTCTTGAGAACTAGGTTATACAGTATTTAAAAGATAAACATCAAATGTTTGGTATTTTACACACACGTATATACGTATATATATGAATACTTATCACATCACCGTGATTCATATACATCACTCGAGCTACAAATGTCCTTTAATATCTAATTCGCTCTACCTCGGAATTGATATATTTTGATATATGTACCGAGGGGGATGTTTTTAGTTGATAATAATTTCGTCCCCCAAAGGGATCGAACCACCGTCCAGTGGACGGAAACGAAATCCTTTCTGATTTCGTTTCCCGACCACTGGACGGTGGTTCGATCCCTTGGGGGGACGAAATCATTATCAACAAAAAATTTCCCTTCGGTACATATATGAAAATATAACAATTCCGAGGTAGAGCGAATTAGATATTAAAGGACATTTGTAGCTCGGATGACGTATATATATATATATATATATATATATATATATATATATATATATATATGATATATATATATATATATATATATATATATATATATATACATATATATATATATATATATATATATATATATATATATATATATATATATATATAGATATATATATATATATATATATATATATATACAAGATATAGATATATATATATATATATATATATATATATATATATATATATATATATATATATATATATATATAATATATGTGTGTGTGTGTGTGTGTGTGTGTGTGATTGTGTGTGTATATGTATTTGTCCATGTGCATTTCTTGTCTCAGTTTAACCCTATACAATACCCAGAAAGCTAAATATGCGACGGTTGATATTTTAAAATAATTAATTTATCCTGGTTAGTGAGATACCGTACTTTAAAATCCGATAACCTTGTTGAATTAAATCCAGAATTACTTAATGACAAGGAAAAACGGGCCTTCAGATAAATAGTATTCTTCCAACCCAAACTGCTCCTGAATATGACGAAGGCAAGCAAAGCCAATGACCTGACCTCTAACTCTTTTGGAGGAGTCCTGATTTAGACAGCAAGTGCCATGGATCTCAACACTTGATCCTAACTTCTCTCAAATGAATTAGATTTCATGCTTTAATGTTCAGTGATCAGAGACTAGCATAATTATTGCTTATTTGTTAACTCTGTTAAATATTTTATTTCCAGTTTAAGGAAGATGTGGAATTCATGAAATAAAATTACTATCGTCAACCTCACCCTTAATGAGAAATTAATTACCAGTTTTGTATATGAGGTTACCTAAAAAATATGAGCATCGTTATTGGATTATATACAACTGTTAATTATTTTCGAAGCATAATTGACAATGGTTAGAGGAATGAATGTGTATTG
>NC_087200.1:208798574-208803574 GCF_015104395.2 Macrobrachium nipponense
TTTGCACGGACAAATGATTAGGAATATTTACTAAGGCTTTGTATCCAGTTTCCATAAAACTACTAATGAAAAGATGGGGTTTGATGGGGACATGTAATTATTAGTTCTTGCATAAATCATTATATATATATATATATATATATATATATATATTATATATATATATATATATATATTATATATATATATATATATTATATATATATATGTATGTATATGTGTGTGTGTGACATATTTAGCTTATAAAATTAACACACTACAGGATCCAGCTCATTACCATTCATACAAAACGCTGAATGTATTCACTTCTCTTCGTTAACGATAAATTGGACAATAAATCCATGGCTTAATAATTGCATCACGTGCATCTGACGCTGCCAGTTTAAAAACAGCTCAACGAAACCACTGTTGATTCAATGTTGATCTCGGAGCTGCAAAGGGACGGAAACTCTATGAGGCTTCTCTTTTTTTTGTTAGGAATTTCGCATAAATGATATTATGCACCGTTAGTAGAAACCTTCATATAATTATTAAATTAATTATTTTATTATTATTATTTTATTATTATTTTATTTATTGTTATTATTCTTATTATTATTGTATTAGTTATTATTATTATTATTCAGAAGATGAACCCTATTTATATGGTGTTTCATTTGAAAGAAGTAACAGAGGGTAATAAGAAATACAGAATGAAGAGATAAATGAACAAATGAATGAAATCGGCGCTTATATGCAACATATTTTTTTTAAATCATCTTCTTTTCTAGGAAGCCTACTGTCATAATCCGAACCCATTCAAGAATTTCAGCCCCTATTTTCTAAATTATGACCCTTCCCCATTTCCCTTCCCCATTCATCTCATTCCTCTCCCGTTTCTCTCCAGGAAATATTATTGAGAATTTCATTCACCACCCCCCCCCCCCCCCTCTCTCTCTCTCTCTCTCTCTCTCTCTCTCCTCTCTCTCTCTGGCCATACCTTACGGATCTTTTAACGGCATGTCTCCTCCAATCACTGGTAATTTTCTTTTCTGGTTCAAACGAACCATCTAATTTTTTTGTTCATGAAAGTAAAGTAGAATAATCCAACATTTTTGGTTACGTAAACTTTCATTAAAATTTATTGCTCCAGTCGGGGATAAAAGGACTTTGAATAAATGCTAACATGGAGGATAGGAATCATTAGGTCCAGTCATCTGTGAACGATTTCTGTCAAAAAGGGAGGGTTATAGCTCAGTCGGTGAATATTTAAGCAAATTATAGCGAATGACAAATCCTGATGCATTGGGCCATGATTAAGATAAATATTAATATTAAAAATTGCTAAAAGATAATTCCCAGTAACTGAAAATGCTGTATGGCTTACGCTTTGAGGAGATAGAGAGTGAATAAACGATTGAAAAAAGGAGAGAGAGAGAGACAGACAGACAGACAGAGACAGAGAGAGACAGAGAGGGTTCCATTATTTTCGTCAAGTGATTTTAAACGCTAATTTATAAAACATCAGCTTTCAATTACATGATAGATGATAAAATATTAAATGTTTAACATATTTAATATACGTAGTTTCAGGGTCTTGATTCCATAGTATGAATTCTAATTAAACTTTTTGTTTTAGTCTCCTGGATCGATAATCTCTCTCTCTCTCTCTCTCTCTCTCTCTCTCTCTCTCTGTGTGTGTGTGTGTGTGTGTGTGTGTGTGTGTGTGTGTGCGTGTATTCATGTATTAAGGGTGTAATTACATAAATACCCAAAACCGAAATGAGTTAAAAATATGGATCAAACTTTCTCTTTAACTCGTCCTGATGAAAAAAAATGTTCTCTCTCTCTCTCTCTCTCTCTCTCTCTCTCTCTCTCTCTCTCTCTCTCTCTCTCTTCTCTGTCAACTTTGTCAACACCCTGGCAGCGAACGCCATTTGATTTTTTTCCCATATTGATCTACTTATAGTTGATCTGCTTCGGGAACTTGGGATGAATATTTATTGCAATAGTTTTTTCCGTGGGTATTTTAAAGAGGACATCCAGGCTTTTAATAATGAAGTGAATGGTAATGTAAATGCTAATGCATATGAGAATGTAAATAACGAATTATGAACGTATACTTGACACTTTCTCACCTACTTTTAGTGACATCCACAGAATATATAATTTCCTCAGAAGTGGCGTGAATCTTGTATGCTTGTGTTAATTTACATTTTAAGCATATACATTGAGTTTAAATATTCCACAGCACATCGAGAGACCCAGAAAACGAGAGAGAGAGCCGAGAGAGACGAGAGAGAGAGAGCGAGAGAGAGAGAGAGAGAGAGAAGAGAGAGAGAGAGAAGCTTAATATAATAATAATAATGATTATTATAATAATAATAATAGTAGTAGTAGTAGTAGTAGTAGTAGTAGTAGCAGCATTAGGGTAGTAATGCGTTGCATCTTCGCTTTAAATGATTGCGTTGAATTTGCCCAGAGGATGAATTAACTTCTTATGTAAAAACAGGCAGTATTATTTGCAAAATCAAGTTAATAAAATTATCAGCCAACCACCTGTCGTAATTAACTTCTAATGCTACGTGAGAGAGATTATTTACAACTATCTAAATTCAAGAGAGAACCAGAGATTATGGCATGGCTGTCGGTATGATTTTAAATTCATTCGGCATGCTTCAGCTTCACACACTGTCTTTCACACAACTATAAGATGGATGGACGAAATAAAATACTAATACTTCAACCTGAAAGAGGTCCAGCAATTAGGAATGAAAGTTAAAAGTTTCCCAAAAATACGAAAGATTCTCATCACAATTTTCCCTTTTTTGAATAAGGAGTAATTATAATTATAGAAAAGGCAAAAGTTTAAAGTTTTTTTTTTTCTGACGGAGCCTTTCTGAACTAATATTTTGATCGCCATCCCATTCAGGTGATGAAATCCGTCGTCTGAGATTGATGAGTTGATGAGATTATTTGTCACTGGTGAGGAAAGAAAGAAGCCACAGAAGAGCCTCAGGTAATTGAAAAGAATATAGATGCGAAAGACGCATCATTCAAGTCGGTTCAAGGGGTGAGGAAATAAAGTAAAAATCATCAAGTAGATAATTCGTTTTGGAAAGAAACTAGGATGTGAAGGCCTTCATAAACGTTCTTAGGTTTCTGTAAATACTCAGAAATTAGGAAAAAATAACAGGGATTTGGGAACAGAATATAACGGTAATGAGAATAGGAGATTGTGAGTACGACACCGAAAAATGTCGGCTGATATTTTAGAGAGAGAGAGAGAGAGAGAGAGAGATTGGCCGACGAGAGAGAGAAGACCAGAGATGAGATAGAGAGAGAATGATATCTGTACAAAAATGTACCTCCCTGTCGAGGCTTCTCCGTTCCAAAGGTCCTTTATTCCTCACACCGTTGGACTCTGGAACAGCCTCCCTGAGGATGTTATTCCAACTTGAACGTGAAAGGTTCAAACGAAGATGCAATGCATATCTACCAAAAATAGTTCTCCTTGCATCTTCATAGTTTTCTTGCATTTTTATGTTTATCAATATTTAAGTTATTTTTAGATTTTCATTACTGATCTGTTTTTCCTGTCACCTGTTACTTATTCAAATGAACATTATATTCTTTGTAAGCTTGAAGTCGATGACCCTGTGGACCCTTTCTAGATGAATAGGCGACATTTCTAAATAATATAATAATAATAATAATAATAATAATATAATAATAATAATAATAATAATAATAATAATAATTATAATAATAATAATAATAATGCACAGAAGATAGAAATGGTAAAGATTCATTCCTGATAAAAAGGAATCTCATTCTTTTCAGATCACCATAAAACGTGAGCCTCTTTCACAGAACGGAATCCTATTCCTGTACCAAATGAAAATAAATAAGAAAATAGAATAAGCTTTAAAAAAGGAATATGTTCTCATAGAGTACCTGTTATACTCTACGAAAACAGATTAGCCTGCCTTTGTTCTGCAGCCCAATAAATGGATTTTGGAAGCGTAAAGCAATAAAGAACTTTTCTGTTCGATTTGGATGATTGACCCTTATCCGAAGGATAGAGAAGGTATTTGCATAGCGAGTGAGGCAGGGGATGGAATATTATGTATTTTCTTATAGTTTACGAAAATATAAATATAATGCAAATTATCTTCCATGAGTCACAACGAAGTTGTAAAATATAGAACGCAAACTTATCTGGTAAATATACCTAGAACTATTGAAGGAGGAATCTACTTAACAAAAATAAGAGATAATCAATTGAATGTAATTCCTCTTTTCTGTTCCATGATTATTTTGACAAACTTTAACTTACAGATTTAGCTCAGAGACGTTTTAGTTTAATGTCTTGATTTTTCCATTCTAATGAAATGTCGCTCCTGGTTGGTTCTTCATGAAATGTGATAACTTATCAGGAAATGTCACTATATCAAGCATATTATTTTTGCATCAACAATCTTAACAGTGCATTCTAACGGGGTGCTTATTGCAGTAATCCCTGTAAGTATTAATCCCTCGGTGTAGCAGGGGAGGAATTTTTACGCTTGCTATTTTATTTTACAATTATTAATTACCAAAGATGTGATTTTTAATATCCCCTTAAGTACATACAGAAAACAGTAACTAACATATTCCTATTTATATCTGTATATTAGCTCCTCTGAAAAGAAGCGCTTAACAGTATTGCATGTGATTTTTGAAATATAGATTTGTCTCTAAATTATCATTTTTTATTTTGTGATGTCTAAACTACTCTTTTGATATCCTCTATTTTATCACCACACAGTTTGTTTAGTTGATTTTAACCTGTCCACGTTCCTTCGTTTTTAGGAGTAAATATAAAAATCGTAAAATGTGTTCTAAACAAGTTCAAAGTCTATTTATTTAAGTCAGGTTTCATTTTTCACAGAGGAGATTATTCCTTGATCCGTCAACTTTCATAATCGAACTGTAAGGATCATTCTTTAGCCAGATTAGTTCTTTGCATGTCAAATCAA
>NC_087200.1:208806074-208821318 GCF_015104395.2 Macrobrachium nipponense
TATATATATATATATATATATATATATATATATACTGAAAGAAGAACATCGACAGATATGTAGATTACACTTTTAATTATAAATCCAACAGTAAACAAGTGTGACAATTGACCCAAGAATTACTATAAAGTATCTTAAAAATGGGAATCAGGAAAAATTCCAAATATCGATAATGTAAGAAATTATGAAATAAAGGCATAAGAAAAGAGGAAATTAAGATATCCACTTGACACTATGCTTACAACATTATGTCACGCTACTGGGAAGGAAATATTTTGCCCCAGTAATTCTCTTTCATATAAAAAGTTCTTGTTTCGTGGCGTGGTTTGTGTTGCCATTTGTTACTGCTGCTTTATCCAGGGTTCCGGGAAAGAGGAATGGCCCACTGTACTCCTGAAATAAATGAGGTCACCTCTTCATTAAAGCTCAGAAAGTGGTTACTGAAAATAAAATTTTTGGGCAACAGCGCTGTCATGGAAAGGAGGACATTATTTGATTGCGAAGGGAAGGTTTAGCTAAGTAGAATGCTACTCTCTCTCTCTCTCTCTCTCTCTCTCTCTCTGTCAAGCTCATTTATTAGAAATAAAAATTAATTCTGTTTGAATAGAAAATATACTTATGCACTGAAATGTTTAAATTCAGCACAATAAATACTCATTATTACTTCTATAAAAGCTTTGTTAACATTCCATATCTTCATGTTTCTGTTATCGTCAGAATTCAAGCCCCTAGCATGGCTGTCCCACACCGTTGGACACTTAACCTTGATTTCTGGAACAGGTGACACGCAGGTGTGGGTGTCAATATGATTACAAGACAACAGTGACACTCACAGGTTGCATTCCTAACATTGCATCATGGCTTCTGCACTCTTTGTTAATATATGGAGGTCTTTGGCTGTGTGTGAATAATGGCACAATTTTTCCAAAAATAGGTATAGTATCCTAAAGGTGTTATGCACTAATTATATAGGGACATAATATAGGAAGTCCAATTGGATATTCTTAAAACTTATTCTTTTGCGATCTTTCGTAAGGAACAGAAACATTTTGATTCCGCACCAAAATCAGAAGATTATCTGATTTTCTTTAAAATCCGTCCTCAATTTTTTTTTTTGGGGTTGGGGTAGTATATTTTCGAGCATTCAACCCGTAACCCTCTCCCTGCCCTTGAAATCATGTGTCAGCAATGCTTGCCATGGTGGCCAAGCAAAAAATACATTTCCAACATCCTAAAGCCATTTTAGTCACGGTAGATTACTTAAACACACATCATTCTAATCATTACTGATCAAAGATTTTCATATGTTATGAACTTTACAGGAAATTCCCCTATAAATCTGCATGTCTCCAAAAAAACAAACAGTTTCTATAACCACAGACGTTACGTTAGAACCGCTCTAACCAAACTACCCTCAAAGGAAGGATCGCATGAGGGGCCTAATTAACCCGAAATTTATGCTGGGTCAGACTTTATGATGTGCCTTACAATTGTGGGGGAGAGGCCGGGACGGGCGGGGGTGGAGGTGGGGTGGGGGGGGGGAGGGGGGCTTTAGTTTGGTGAGGAATGATGGAGCTCATATCTGCCAAGTACACTCTATAAGATGCTTCTTTATTAGCCATACATTTTCCTCTAAATTATAGGTTGGTATTACATTGTCGACCTGGGAATCCCTAATAAATAGTTTTACTCGGGTTAAGAGAAAAGATCCTCTGTTGATTTATGTTGATGGTTATTTTAGAAAGTTTTGCAAAATTTCATGCCTACATTTATTTCATTCATTTTTCTTTTAGGATTTTACCAAATAACTGACATGTGTTTTATTAGCGAGTAGTTATAGATTACCATTTTATTCGCCTGGTCACTATATTAGCAATCACAAGAAATTGGCCAATACTGTTACGTGTGAAGTGAACTTATGAAAGTAGTTTCTACATTTGAAAGTGACTCTTTGTTACTAGTTCCCTGCTGCGATGCAATGTTTTGCATTTTCTATATTAACTCGTGTTTTTATTATTAATGCAATACGAATATTTTTTCAAAATTATATCATATGAAGCCTAAATTTAGCACGATTACGAACCTAGATGTTGCATTCAGCATAAATGCATTCCCTGAAGAATCCACTGGATGAATATGAAAATCGTTAAATGTTTACTTTGTATTTTTATAACAGATAATTATCAACTTTGAGACTTGAAAAACACCACGAATTGGGGAACAAATTCAATCATAACCACTTACAGTTTCGCAGCGTTATGCTCCCTACACTAAAAACCCCCAACGGTGTCTCCACAATGAAAGAGGAGTACACCGCTACGAAACTGAATGTGGAGTTTTTAAATATTTTCGTTTTAAAATTTTGTTTTTTACAAGTTGCATTTTATTTGCTTGTTTTGTTTTGCATTATCTTTTCTCTTCATGTTTGGATTTTTTTTATGTATGTTACTTTGTGTCGTATTATCTTTTAAATCTTAGGTTCAATTTGCCCTATCATTTGTGTATAATTTTAACTGGTATGCCCATCTTGTTCATGGTTCAATTATTGTAATAATATAAATAGGAATTTTCACGTGGAAGTCCTAATATTAAAAGAAAAAGAGAAAAACGGCCACGAAGATCGAGGAATGAGAGATTGATTATCAAACAGCGAGCTTTTGAAAGGTCAACCGCTGACCCATTCAAAAAAAGAAAAAAAAAATAAGAAAACAGAAGTGATCCATGGAGTAATTTTTTATGTATAGATCAGCAGTTCTCCGACGTGATACATCAAAACTCTTTCATCGCGTGTTACAGATCAGACTATTCATAACGTTCACTTAGGAAAAATCAGTCATATACGTTACCATCGTCTCCTGAACAGGTGTTCGCTGCACCTTTGTTATTCGTGAATATTTGATTCATTCGTAGCTGTTCTGTCAGCAATAAAGAAAGAAAGAAAAAAGGGATGGGGTTTTTTATAGACCAAAATTCGTAATATTCTTTAAAACTTGCAGAAGAGAGAGAGAGAGAGAGAGAGAGAGAGAGAGAGAGAGAGAGAGAGAGAGAGAGAGAGAGAGAGAGAGAGAGAGATCATGATATCCTAAACACGAAAGTAAATGAGCAGATTAATTCGTAGAAATCTAGAGGTAACTTTATCGGAAGTTGTACCTCAATCACAAGACGACAGAACTTAAGTGAACTTCAGAAGTTAATTCATTTATTCACTTCTATTATTTTGTTCATTGAATTTGTATCTACTATATTTTATTTATATTCTTAATTTATTTGTTTATTTCCATAACATTTACTTCACTGCAATTCCTCCACTACTTCCAGATGAAAACTTTAATCAGTTTCTTGACAAAGGTATTTAGTGACTCACCCATATCCAATACGTCTTCATTGAAGTCATTTACTATATCCTACTACTTATAACAACCATTAATTTCAAATCCTCGTATTTCCTTTTTCTTGTTAACGTCATTCCTTCGACATTATCCTCCTCCGCTTGCTCGAATTCGTCTCCAGTGTAAATACAGCTGAATATTATTTTCATAATACCTCGTTAGTTTTGTCTTTTTCCAGCATAATATTATTCTGTTGAATGAATGTTTGCAAAGATATTACCTTTCCTTTTTCTTCAGCCGGATTGTTTGAATTGTTGAGAATAACAGGAAAACAAAGTAAGAATAACAAAATAAATTTAGGAACCAACGAAGAAAGAATGTTTACATTTCAGAGGTTTGTAAGAATGCATCAGTGAATACGATCACCTGTTATTGAACAAGTTTAATGTTTTATATAGATAATTCTTATTTTACTTCAAAGTTTAATATAAATACACCCTTATTGTTTTTTGTTTCTATTTGATACAGATTATAGATTATACTTTTTTGTTAACACTTTTAAATCTTTCACATTAACTCTTCTAGTGTAGTGATACATACTGCTTCAGAATAAATAGGCATTTTATGACATTGGGAGAAATGAAAAAGCCAATTCATTTCTAGTTTACAATGTATAGACAGCACTTTAATCTATTTTAATTGTTCCATGAAAGCCCTGTGATCTACTACTTAAAAATTAAAATTCAAAGGAGAGCATTTACTTTGTGATAGCAGCAAAGTCTTTGCAAAGAATGTGTGCATTTTTTCGACTAAGTCAAGGACAAATATATCTTTTAACTGATATTAGAATAAATATACAGCATCCTCTTTCCAATAGTTTGGTAAAATTCTCAGTATGAACTGTATCAAAGTATTCGCTATAATCTTTATATAGATTGATATGTTGTAATTCTAAACGCGCTGGGAAAACGTTTAGCCAAACGAAAAAAATCAAATTTTTACGCCTTAATAAAGCAACAACCGACTGATTTTTAGTTAACTGAAAAATGCAAAAATAAAAAAAGAATCACATTGTTTAACACAAAGGAAATTCTCTTTGTAAAAAAAAAGCTGCAAATTATTTTTACATTTCTCTAATAATTATAGATTATTCTGTATGTGTGTGTATGGTTCTATAGGTACGAAAAAATACCTTGAAAAGAAAGAAGACTGATGATTTTGGCGAAAATATTGGACAATGTAACAGTGTTCAAACCAGCCACTTTCTCTCCAGAAATTCGCTTAACGTGAGACAATAAGGACGAAATTTTATCATGAAAATGCTTCTTGAATACTGAGGAGGCCGCCAGAATTTTCCCACAAAACCTTGAGACATAGTATATTTCCATTTTTCAATAGCATTGAGAGAAAGGGGAAATTTTTTACTCTTCATTTCATTCTCCGTAGTATATCCTTGGTATTACGGCGTTTTGTTTCGTTTTATTGTTTTATGGCAACAGAAAATATATGCTATGATCTCCCTGTCATTATGTGATTCAAACTGTAACACAACCTTCTCTCTCTCTCTCTCTCTCTCTCTCTCTCTCTCTCTCTCTCTCTCTCTCTCTCTCTCTCTCTCATTGGTGAATATGCAAATAAATACAAAATATTTTCTTACCAAAAAATTGCTCCATAAGACTTCGGACTAAAGTTTTGCATTTTGTGTGGCAATGCAAATCACAACAAAACACTTAATGATTTAAAAATGAACAAATCCATTTGTGTACTACAAGTATTTTTCAACAATATATTAATATTTTTTTCGGAAACGGCCCATTTTCACTTTTATATACATAGATTTTTCAGTTTTCCCAGCTAATATTTTCATCCGAGGATTGGTTCTGTATCTTTAAATTCCAGCAATAATTTGTGTTTCGAAAGTGTTTTCAAAAACATTATCTTTCCCGTAAACCAGCCATTTACATTTTTATTCACAGAGATTTTTAAATTTTCTTACCTCATATTTTCATGCGGGTTTTCGCTCTATAATTTTTCTGATGCCAAACAAAGGAAACGTTTGATTTTTCATTCCTTTTCCAAAAATGAACTTTGCATCGGTAAAAAACCAGAGGAAACTGAAAGCAGGATCTTTTTACAGACTGACCAAGTATACCTCTATCCATAGTGTCATTTAGGTTAGTTTGTCTATATGAAATATTTTGTATTTATTTACAAACGCCTATGATTTTACATATGGACCCACTGCCATGCACAACTATGCTTTGGCTGCAATAGATACTGTTTTTAAATAAATATTTTAGATATGAATAACTGATTTTGCTCAGTCTAAATAATTTGCCAGATAATAATAAGACTTTCGAGTAAGACTTCGAGTAAGACCAAAGAGATGGTATATCTTCAGTAAAATTTGGAATAGAAATACATCAATTTGTGATTACTCATTTTACAATAAATCAAAATAGAAAGACACAAAACTTAATTGTCTGCTTTTGGGGCGAAATAAAATACAGGTAAAACACAGAAATGCGGAGAAGTAAGTGATATGTAGTAATTAAGATAAACGTAACGTAACTATTCTAATTTTGCAAAATAAATCCAGTGAAAGAGTGAAGAAATATCATCTTTCTTAAATTTATTCACAGTCTACGATGACGTCTACAGTGCATTTAGCTTAATATAACAAAACAAGTCTTCTGAGTTTTGGTAAACTCGATTTTTTTGTCTTTCCTCTCTATGATTCATCGTTGTATTTTCTTTCACCATTTCTCTCTCACTTGCATTTTTGCTTTCATTCGCGACTAATTTGTGGCTGGGGACGCAATCACGACTCCAGATTTTTTTTTCTCTCTTTTTTTACTGAAGGCTTTGCAAAGACGTAGTCTTTTGCTTTTGTTTAGCGAGAGAAACTCACGCCAGTGTCCAATCAGCCTGGCCCCCTCCGCCCACCACCAAAAACCATTCTCTCTCTCTCTCTCTCTCTCTCTCTCTCTCTCTCTCTCTCTCTCTCTCTCTCTCTCTTTCTCCTCTTTGACATACTATCATCATTTAACCAGATGGCATGATGAGATTGCTAGCGAATATTATTGAGTCTCTCTCTATCTCTCCGATTCTAAGTTGTAACAAAACATATATATAATATTTTTAGAATGTTCAAATATTTTTGACATTTGTGTCTGTGACGTAGATTTCTATAATTTAAGCCTAATACTGTGGCTCCCTGTGAAAATCTGTACTAGCAAAGACCAATTAAAGGATTATTTAGTGACGTTTAGCAGCATGACTTTGGTTCTATACTATACTCTGTTTTTTTCCATCTGTCCATCCACCTGTGGTGTTTTGTATGGTAACACTGCGTCCTGGGCTTTAAATAGTTACGCTATGTGTAAGTTTTAGGTAAATAAAAGGATATCTGGGTGTACATTTGCAACTGAAAAGTGTTTTAATAATTTACTGTATGCAAATTACACCGTTAATATTCGAAATAGGATATTGTTATTGTTCAATGTAAGCTGAATGTAACTATCTAAAGCCCGGGACGCAGTGTTACCATACACAAACACCACAGGCGGATGGACAGATGAAAAAAAACAGAGTATAGTTAAGAACTATCAGTTTAATCAAATGACGAACCTTCTATCCATCTAAAATTTTCAGTTTAAATCTGAGTCTTTTTTAATCATAAATCTCAGATTAATATAAAAAGATGACTGATTACCATAATACCTATAATCTATCCCACTTGAAGTTTTCAGGCTAATGGTGGCCAGTCATGCATATCACCTTGGTAAACAGAGGCTCTTTTAGAAGTGATTTTTAAAAATGTGTTGCTATACAGTTATTGAAAAGGAATTTGCATAAAACGTGTTTGATCATTAAGTGAAAATGGATGAAAGTAAGCATATAAAGTAAACTAAAAGCTATATTTATTATAGTTTCAATATGAAATTCCAAACTTACTTCGGTAATTATTCGAGAACTAATTTTTTTTCGCAATAATACTACCTTGGAATTAACACTGCGTTGTTTATAAATCAAATTTAAATCTATAACAATGGATAAATAAAAGAAGGAAACATACCAGGAAACACAATCTGCTAACAAAACAGACAAACATTTTTCCTCAAACGAAAACTCTCAGAGAAAAATAAAGAGCCGGCGATGACAAAAAAGAGAAAGGGAGAGAGAGAGAAAAAAGACCAGAAATTAGGGATAATGTGAGGACATTTGTAAATACGTGTTCAGTACAGATGTTGCTCCCGAAAATGGTACCGGTAGTGGTGGAACTGGTGTTACTAAACTACCTCCCTCCTTCCCCCGCAAAACACACATTACCATTTTATGCTACAGTGATGTTAATTCAGGGAAAGGAGAAATGTTGAATAACCCTGCTTTATCATTATTATTATTATTATTATTATTATTATTATTATTATTATTATTATTATTATTATTATTATTATTATTATGCTGTCGATGGAAACATTGCCATATTTATCAATCAACGTGTGATGAATTATTTTTCACGTGAGAAACTTGTGTGAGGTACTTGTATTGAACACAGAATTAAGAAATGATTGACTGAAAAATAAAAGTCACCAACAAACAGAAATTATCTCCCTCTCTCTCCGTCTCTCTCTCTCTCTCTTCTATATATATATATATATATATATATATATATATATATATATATATATATATATATATATATATATATATATATACGTATATATATATATATATATATATATATATATATATATATATATATATATATATATATATATATATATATATATATCATATATATATGTATGTGTGTGTGTGTGTGTGTGTATTGTATGTATAATGACAAAATTAATATGGCTAAGCAAAACGAAGACAAAAAAAAAAAACTCAGAAGTTCACTCAATTATAACTTAGTACCTGATTCTCGGACTTACACAGAAGCAATATCCAGAAAGTTGGGAATAACAGGAACCGCCTAATTCCGGGAATTGAGTCCATATTCCAACCGGAATAATGCCAATAGGTGAGTTCCAAAGTAAATCCATTTAAATCGCTTTTGGTTTTGGATTTTCGTTTACGTTTACAATAGTGTCTTGGTTACTTAGCGTAAATTGGACAAAATCCAGCTTATGTAATTGAAACAGCCATACCGATCCAAAGGGCTGCTCAGATTCCAGTGTCATTGATTTGAGAATTGGAAGGTATTGCTAAACAATGTAAGTTTCAGTTATCTCGCGCCTGTTAACTTTATTTCCGTCGATAGGGTATAATTAACTTTATAAAAATTAAAAGAAAAAAGATTGAAAATAATAGAAATGCGACGTTCTATGTTGCCTGTGCCAATGAATAACTATTCAGGCCCATGAATATGATTATAAGAAACAAGGTGTCTTCATTCTATTTATAAATTAAACATACTCTCTCTCTCTCTCTCTCTCATCTCTCTCGCTCTCTCTCATCCTATCTCTCTCTCTCGTCTCTCTCTCTCTCTCTCTCTCTCTCTTAAAAAACCCGTACCTTGTATAATATGTTATTTACAATCTAAGTATTCATTATTATCCCATTGCTAAGCCAATGATATTCACCCTGCACTCACGGACAAACACTCTCGATCTTTCTTCTTAAAAAGTACCACTCAAACACATGACTTTTACAGAGGTTGAAGGGAGAATCCTTTGTCTACGAGTAGAAGATATCTAATGAGGATGATCACGAGAGAAAAATAAATTTCACTTGTTTTTCTTGCTTCCTAATGAAGTGGTACTTCAGAGCCTTCAAGTATCTCGTAATTAGGTTCCATTGTTATTCCGTAGTCAGTGACATAAAAAGTTTATTTTCCAAATATCTGGCAGCTATGGTAATCTGTAGAGTCCCATGCACCACTTCAGAGCTCTACACTCTTAACTGACAAGATGATATTAAAGATATTTCAGAATCTATTAACATTAATGAAATAGCTACTGCGATACATCCTTAGAGATGCAAGTTTAATATTATCAAGTAGTATCAAGCAATTATGTTTGATGACGCCGTAGAGTAAAGGAGAAGAATCCTGCACTCACTCATTTTTCTTTCATTCCTCGTTTCAAAATAAATTTTTATGCTTATACTTGCATCATATTTTTAATCACAATGGTAGAGATTATACACACAACACATACTCACAGACACACACATTTTCTCACACACACACACACACCACACACACACCACACACATATATATATATATATATATATATATATATATATCTATATATTATATATATATATATTATATATATATATATATATAATATATTATATATATCTTTTAAATGAAGCAAACTCGCAGAGAAACTCCCAGTGGGATACAAATTAACTCAATATATTTTTTTATGAGAAAAATATAATAGTTTTTCTGAAAAATATTTCGGAGCCTGGCATAAATTGTTTAGAATTTTTCAACTCTTTGATCTTGCCGCTGGTTTCTGGCGTCCATCGACTGTCATGCGACCAATACTGGGAATTTCAGAAAGAAAATACGAGACCAATTTTTCACGTGTAATACACACATGCAAACATACACAAATACTATTATATTATATATCTATATATATATTATATATATATATAGATATATATATATAATATAATAATATATATATATATGGATATTATATATATCTTATAATTATATATATAATAATATACTTATATATATATATAATATATATATATATATATATATATATTATATACATATACTATATGTTTGGGATACATACATATAGAAACCTTAGTCTCCAAAAGTCTAAGGAATATATGTTCAGTGAGATGTAGTAACATAAACATCAAAACCTTCGTTATGTTTTAGTGAAATTTGTTGAACCACACCGAAATTCCCTTTTATTTTCAGACTCTACCATTTTATGACACAGGTTATTCCTTCTGTCTGGATGGACCTTCGTTTTTGAAAGCGCCAACTGTAGTGGCTATCGGTACATCGGCCACCATCCAATGGATACATCTTCATATATATATATATATATATATATATATATATATATATATATATATATATATATATATATATATATATATATATATATATATATATATATATATTTATCTATTTACTTCCTCATTAATTGTTTATTGATATAGTCCATTTGACCAGAAGAAATTCATAAAGATTATACAGAAAATGGAAGGAATCCGCACAACCAAAGAACCTAGAGGGAAGCAGTCTGCTAATGGGAGATCGAGGGAGATGAGGGGAGATTAATGGTCGAGGTCGAGAGTTGGTTTTTTTTGCTCTTGGGAACCAAGAGGAAAGGGTTGTCAACAGTTTATCTCCTCTTGTGGGTTTCATGAAAGCCTTGTGAAATTTTTCTTGTATTAATTGGTGCTTTGACAAATCCCATTAATATATATATATATATATATATATATATATATATATATATATATATATATATATATATATAATTATATATATATATATATATATATATATATATATATATATATATATATATATATATATATATATATATATATATATATATCGGATTATTTGGTAAACCGTTTATTTTCAACGAGTTCCGGTTCTTTTTTAAATATCTTACGTAGTGTTTTCTCATGGTTAAATAGTATCTACATTCAAGAATTTTTTTATTTGTTTTCTTCATGAAATAAATCAAATGTGTATTTGCCTAATATCTTAATCTATATTTTAATTAACTTATTAACTGATCATTACTTTTCGTTGTTAGAATTTCAAAATGCGTCAGCGTCTGCATAACCAATAGTCCTTTCCAGATGGCCTACTTTTATTGCATTATATAAATTCAGAATTGAGAAAGGAGCAATACATTTAAATTTAATTGATAACGATTTGATAATTAGAGGATCAATATCCCAGGGTGATAGTCAGTTATTTAGCATAATCTTGTTGTCAAATATGCATAGAAAATAATGAACAGTAGTATATAATCCAATAGTGATGCTCTCATTTTTTAGGTAACCTCATATACAAAACTGGTGATTAATTTCTTATTTGGGGTGAGATTTACGATAGCAATTTTAATTCATGAATATTCCAAAACATTTTCCCTAAACTGGGAAAATCTAACAGAGTTTACAAATAAGCAATAATTTTAGTCTCTGATCATTAAACAAAAAAAAAAAAACATGAAATCTGATTCATTTGAGAGACGATTTGATCAAGTGTTGAGATCCATCCCACTTGCTGTCATAATCAGGACTCCTCGAAAGGAGCCCAAGTGCTCCTCACGACGCCTGCAACGACTTCCGGGGTGAGTTAGAGGTTAAGTCGTTGGCTTTGTTTGGCTTAGTCATATTCAGGAGCATTTTGGGTTGGAGGAATACTATTCGTTTGAAGCCCCGTTTTTCCTTTTCATTAAGTAATTCTGGATTTAATTCAGAAAGGCTGTCAGATTTAAAAATACGAGGTCTGACTAACCAGGATAAATTAATTATTCAAAATATTAACCGTCGTATATTTATCATTCTGGGTTGTGTATAGGATTAAACTGAGACTAAAAGTGCACATGAACATATACATAGACACACTTACACACATATGCGTGTGTGTAAAATACCAAACATTCGATGTTTATCTTTTAGATAGACACGTGATTATAAGACAGAAAATGATCAGAGATACAATACATAAGTTTACCATTGTTCATTAGTGATAGCCACATAAGAACTAGAATTAAGAAGTAAACTGAGGTTATTGCATTTTTAAATCATCCGATTATTAATTTTCTTCGGTCACTTTAGGGATCAACATTACTTAAATATTGTTTTTCAGCGTCTTAAGTGTCCAATTAAGGTAGTTGGTCCAAAGAGCGTCATTAAACTTTGACCAATTTAGATTTGCTTATTACGTTTATTATCGTATCATTTTTGTTACCTCATCAGTTTATGTACAATTGAAAAAAGAATGAAACATCACATTTACGTAGCCTTGGTTACGTCGACTCAAGTCTGGATTTAGAAACGAAACTGAAATGTTTTCCAACTAATTTAGAAACGAAATCATGGACGTTTGTGCTTATAATTATCAGGTGGCAATTATGCTTGAACTGCATTTAGAAACCTCTGCATTGCTTCCCATTTAATGTAACAATGCAACCAATGAGGTTCTCCTTGAAAAATTCGTAAGGCTGTTAGGCGTGCGCTGCACTAGAACACTGCTGCAATGATTCCCATCTAATGCAGCAATGAGAGCATTGCCGTTATGCTTGATGAAATCGCGAGGCCATTATGCTTGCACTCTATTGAGACACTGTTGTAATATGAACTCTTAAAAATTCTTATTTACATTAATACGAGCCTATGTTAAGATTTTCTACACAACAGAACTAATAAATAAAGTAAGAATTCAGGATCTTTTACTCCAGAGTTTCCTCTCCGTCTGTCTACCTTTCTTCCTTAAAAACACTTTTGTGAGTATTATACGATATTTTTTCAAGAACTCCAACTGATTCCTCGTTGAAGAAGAAAATTTCACAACAAATATTATTTAAGCCTTTCATTCATATCCCGTTTCTATTGTGGAGTAAACATCAGGTTCTTCAGCCTTTTTGTTTAAAATGATTTTGTCAGTAAGTCTAGCCTGGAAATATTTCTTATAGTGCAGTGTTTACATTTACACACATAATTACACACACACACACATGCACACCACACACACACACACATACACACACACACGCACACACACACACACACACACACATATATATATATATATATATATATATATATATATATATATATATATATATATATATATATATATATATATATATATATATAATATATATAAAACTTCTCATGAAAAAAAAAAATCTTTAAAAATTAGGGTTCTAATCGTATCTTGTAGTTACATTAAATGATCTTATTTCTTCTAGGCAAGAATACGGAAAAAAAATGATCAAAATAAAAGCAAATGAATTAGTTTCTTTTAAATTAAGCATATTATGAAGTTGATAGTAATATCATTTAACTAACAATCTACATTTTTAATCCCTTTTACGTAAACCTCAGAACACATTACTACCATTTCACAAAATGCATAAAACCCCTCTCTTCGCAATGATCCCCAACCGCAAACTTTTCGCATAATTGGCTCAAGGTTGAATTAATTACAGTAAATCATCATTTACAGCGACGTCCAATTACTCTTGAAGTTCACTAAGGCGTAATATACTGGAGGGTAGGGATGCAACGCTTAATTAAAGCTAATTCGTTGTCTAAATCTTATACGACTCTTGGAGTGGAGATTATGCGATGGTGTTCAGTTGTAAATACTGATACGGGTGGTAGTTTGGCATTTCATTGGGATAATCATTCATTTCCAATCCATTCCCCTTTCCCTGAAGGAAGGGAATTGTTTTCCGAGATGTGAAACGAAAAGTGATGGTCTTAATCATAAATCAATCAATGGTTACAAATATGTTATTGATTACCAAATCAAAGTTGAAATAATTAAGAACAATGAATCAGTGATATACAAAGATAAATGACACAATAATTCTAATTTTCCTTTTGCTTCAGCGAGCTCGCATACTTCAAGAAACAAATCCCAGGTGATTGGAGCAGTCCACATAGGTATTTATAACCTTCTCTGGACATCCATTGAACATTATAGCAAGAGGACACCTTGTGTTCCAGAATTCTTCTGGGATGAATTCAAGATCTGGTCGGTTGTGTTTTGCAGGAAGTTGAATCCAATTCAGTGCGAGATGGATATTGCAATATTTGTGAATTTGAATATTTATTTCCCTTTATTTAGTTACTCAGATAGAATGAACTACTTTCTTTAACAAAATAGCAGGGACATCATCAGGCCTAGCTGCTGCTCCATTTTTAATTTCATTAATAACCTGCAAAATATCGGCTTCATTAATATCTATGTCTGATGAATATTCACTATTTTCATCCCTTATTTCTGTATCATTATCTTCATTATCAATTCTAGGGGTATATTTTCTCTCATATCTTTCTGCCAATATGATGCATATTTCCTTTTTTTTTATTCGTTAATCTCCCTTCAATTCTTACAGGGCCTATCTCTATTCTTCTTTTATTCATCTTTTTAGCATATGAGTATAATAGTTTGGGGTTTTGCTTGATATTTACTAGGGTTTTTTCTTCCAAGTCCCGTTTTTCATTTTCTTTTGATTATATAATCTTTTGTTCTGCATTTTCTATCTTGCTTTTTAGCTCCATCACTTTCCATGCATTCTTTTATTTTGCAAGACCTTTTTTCCACTTTCTGATTTTCTGGAACAAGATCCTTCTGTCTCTTGGTATGCATGACTGATGTTTACTTTTCTTCTTCGTTATATATTTATCCACTATTTTCTCTAATATTTTATATATCTCCGTATTTACCTTTATATTATCACTTACGAAAATCTCATCCCAATCTTTGTTTAATTCTTCATTTATTTCTGACCATTTTATATTTTTACTGTAGAAATTGTATTTTCCATATCCTTCCCAGTTTTTCATCTCTTGCTTATCTCTGTTTTCACTTGCTTTGGAATGGACTGTTATTTCTATGACATTATGGTCTGAAATACTCGCATTATAAACTATTATTTCTTTAACATAATTCACCTCGTTCACAAATACTAGGTCTAAAGTATTTTCCTTTCTTGTAGACGGGTGATTTATTTGTTGAATGTTGTATTCTAGTAGCATATCTAATAGCTTTTCGAATTGCCTCTTATCTTCTCCTATTCGTTCTTTCCAATCTACGAAAGGAAAGTTAAAGTCTCCTGATAGGAGAATAGTCCAGTCATTGTGATTTCTACATATGTCATCCATTTTTTTTTATTATTGTGTCATACCATTTAGTATTAGGGGGTCTATATATTACCATGTTCA
>NC_087200.1:208821818-208829318 GCF_015104395.2 Macrobrachium nipponense
CATTCGTAAGCCAGTATATCTACACAAAGCATAGCTGATAATTAGCTAACATCCTTTAAACTTTTTTTATCTACTCTACTGTCACTCTTGTCAGGGTCGCAAGTGCTCAAAGGTTTTTGTGTTGTTCTGGTGGAATTTCCCAGATTTTTTAGACAGTTTCTGCCTGAGATCACGAAGGAAATAAAGTCATTTGTTTCTCTTTCACTTAATTACATTTGCTGATACGAGTATCACCCAAATAAGACTTTGGCCATTACCATTCAGATCAACACTTCGGCTGCGTGAATAAAACTGTTTTTTGATGAAGCTGCCCGCCTTCCTCTAATTAGCTTTGATCAATCAAAGTTGGCTCAGGGAAGCTCTCGGGAAACTAGAGGAGTCAAGGTACGCGAAATAAATAAGCGGCGAAAAAGTCTCACATTTTTTAGAAAAAGGTTTTGTTGAACGAACTGCAATGTTGGAGAAAGAATGATGTCAATGTCATGTATGTATATATATATATATATATATATATATATAATATATATATATATATATATATATATATATATATATATATATATATTATACATACATATATCTGTGACTGTGTGTGTATATATTTAAAGAGAGTTATTATCTATCCATATCTTTTTTTTACGTATCTTTTACACCAGACTAATTTTTGTACAAATATGCATCCCACCAGCCGCCGTAATCTGTAATTAACAAAAGGAAAAGAAAATGACTCAAATGTAACATCAAAAATGTCTTTAAAAAACTGATAAAATAAATCTTTGGATTCTGAAACCGCTAAAAGCGGTACTTCTTTATCAGCATCATCAGATCAGTTATTTTAAAACTAGATTGTAGGAGGTTTGAAAGACATTAACACCAGATTTGAGTTATATTGGAATTATATTGATCGGACATTTCATTTTTGTTTTTAGTATATTGTCAAATAACCTTTTTTAAGTGCAAAGATTATCTTTATAAATGTTTTGGAAAAGTATTCAATATATGTTTATTTCGGTTCTATACTTGTTTTGTTAATTGAATAATTCTCATAACAGATACCATTACTTTCGTCTTCTAATTTAGAGACACCTTTAGGACCTGAACAGTACTAACGTCACATATAACAATACAATCAAGTTAATAATCTACTTAATGATGCCTAATAAGCATAATTTGCTGAAGAATCTTATTTGCATACTTAGATAGCTAGTTACTGTGTCTTGTTACCTCGTGACCTTATATTGTCTTCGGTTTTAAACTGTATTTTTAAAATTGTTCAGTGGCCTGAAGATGAATTTATATTAAAAGTTGAAAGTCTTGTTATCTCCTTTTATGTTCACGTGAGAATTTCTTATATCCTCTACCCAGAAGACCATTGTTGCTTTACAAGACATTTTGGGAATGCAAAAATAAAAGAAGAAACACCAAAATTTTAACGTACCTTGACCTGCAACGTGACATCTCGACCCTTTCTTATTTTATCATTATTTCCGACGGGATGGGTTTACTGGCATATAAATATAACACGATAATAGGAAATGTGGGCTGTGAAATACCTCGACATGAGTCGTGAATTGCGAGCGACGGGTTTCCAATGGGAATGTAAAAAATCTTATGAGCTGAAGAAGTGTTATTATAGAAAGTCCTGAAGTTTGGAAGTGTAATGGAATATATCTCGTGGAAGATAAAATAAATAAGTGAAATACTAGATAAATGGATTCATATATATAATTAAATCATAATAGATAAATGAATGAAAAAATAACAAAATTTTAATAGATATTATGATTTTTTATGAGTCCCGGATTGGCCAGTCACCTACTGTTACTGCATTCTAATGAATCTCAAGTCAGTGAGTCATTTCAAACACAAAGAAGAAAACGACTCAATCAAAAATGAAAGTCTGAAATGTTCACCTGAGTGACATTCAGCCCATTAAAATTAAAATATTTTCTTGCTCTCCAGTGGCCTTCACTCCAGCTATTTCAAGGACTGGATTAAAAATGCAGTGGACGAACAGCTTAAACCAACTCTAGAGCAAAAAAATATAAACGACGAGAAAGTCTTGTTATCCATTAGTATCCATTAGGTCACTGTATATAATATGCATATATATATATATAATATATATATATATATATATATATATATATATATATATATATATATAATGTGTATAGCTACGTGTAAATTAGGAATAAGAGATAAAACAAATTGTGTTCGGTATTAGTGATGGATTTCATAGTAGTATAAAAAGAAATGCTTATCAATTTAAAACCTTATAGGATTAATTACTCTTTCCCTCGTTGATGGCTTTCGTGACAGAGCAATCAAGATGACCTGAGACTGCAAGGAAGGTGGGTCACAGATTTAATGAAATACTTCGTTGATAAAAGATGTGGAAATTAGGATACAGCATTTAGGATATAGTTGATATATTTGTGTTGGTAAGAACTGAAGATAATGATGGATAATAACTTCTAAGTGTAATAGGAGCAAATGTAAGAAAAAAAGCCAAAATAAACAGAACATAATCTCTCTCCTCTCTCTCTCTCTCTCTCCTCTCTCTCTCTCTCTCTCTCTCTCTCTCTATCTCTCTCTCTCTCTCTCTCTCTATATATATATATATATATATATATATATATATATATATATATATATATATATATATATATATATATATATATATGCATATTTATAGTATACATACATATGTAAACGAAATTTTACTCAATATGCTGTATAAACTATGGCAGAGTTTTCAGTACAGATTATAGAAATACATAATTTTTATTGTCATTAAAATACTTAGGTGTCAAGTAACCAAAGGTCCACAACTGTAATACGCGTGATATAGTATTTCCCACAACCATAAACAAGAAGTATATCCTCAGTGCTAAGCTTTATAGCGCAGTAATGGCGGTGTCACTCGCCATTTCAGTTCCTTTTGCGAGGATATAAAAGAAGTTATGAGATATCCCGAGATCTCATACTTACCATTATCACGTAGTAGCCTTTATCTTTATAGACAATGTTCTTTCAGTAAAAAAAAGTTTTAACAAAACTAAATAAACTTTAGCATTTCTAAAACATTTAACTCAGTTACTCATTATCAAACCCTAAGCTGAATTTGGATACTAAGGTGAACTACATCAGCAACGTTGCCTTCTCGCGTGCTATATAATTCCATTTTTAAGCCATTACCCAAAACTTTTCTCATGTAAACATACACACTCACTCACACACCCATACACACGCACACACACACACAAATTAAGCACCCAACGATACCTTCTACAAAATATTGCCTTGTATTAAAATCTGGACGGTAGGCGTCAAAACTACTAAATTAACTGTAATGAAGTCCGTTATAATTCTGTTTGAGTTTTCTGTGCAGTTTAATTCCTCAGTTTTTAATCGGAATGAAAAATTCAAGACTTTATTTATATGAAATGTCCAGAGAGAGAGAGAGAGAGAGAGAGGAGAGAGAGGGATGAGAGAGACGAGAGAGAGAGAGAGAGCTGGAGAAGGGGAAGCTAAGAGAACAGGAAAATCAAGCCTTTTACGTGAATATCCAGAATGAAGGGGAGAGAGAGAGAGAGAGAGAGAGAGAGAGACGAGAGAGAGAGAGAGAGAGAGAGAAGAGAATCAAGTTTTTTTTCCTGATTATGCAAAGTAGTAATGATGGTACTTCAAATGTTAAATACTATGTAAATTTTGCTCTGTAAAAGCGAACTCATTAGGAAAAGAAAAAAAAAGTTGTAATTATCCGAACGTCATTTCTTTACAGGAAACTGGTGCTTAATGGTCAATTAAATTAGTCATTTTAGAAGGGAAGGTCTTCACGCAACAAGGGAAGGGGACCTTTTGTCCCACTTCCTTAGTTTCTCTCAAATTCCTCAGCTGGTGAGATTGAAGAGGCAGAGAGAGAGGAGAGAGAGGGAAGAAGGAGAGAGAAGGAGAGGAGGGAGGACCCGAGACCCAATAAAAAAACATTCATTTAGAGGGCAATTAATTAAATACACCGGATATTTGCAGGAGATGGAAGGAGAGAGAAAGAAGGAGAGCTTTTTCCTTTCAAAACAACCATCGAATTGGGGTAAAAAAAATTTATAATTAAGGACTTGAAAAAAACTTGAGAGAGGAAAGAGGAGAGAAGACGAGGCCGAGAGAGAGAAGAGAAGAGAGAGAGACGAGAGAGAGAGAAGGGAAGAGAGAGAGAGGAGAGGAGAGAGAGAGAGATGCAAGTTAAACGAAAAGGTAATAAATAAATAAATAACCAAATAGATAAATAAATAAATAATTAGGAGGAAATAGAAAACAAAACCGATGCGCCTGAAATTCAGTAGACGTCAGAGAGCAGAAATGAATTTGCTCTCGATTGAATATTTGAGATCAGAGGATTCCACAACTGCACTGAGTAAACAATTTCACATTTTAAGTGTAGTCAATATAAAACTACCAGTAAGCGAGTAATATATGAGAAATATAGTAACTCAGAATGTGAACTAATAGCGGTAGAATTTGAATCTGAAAAATTAATGAACATAGTAATATATAGACCCCCTAATACTAAATGGTATGACAATATAATAAAAAAATATTGGATGATATATGTAGAAATCACAAGGACTGGACTATTCTCCTATCCGGAGACTTTCCTTTCCTACTAGAATACAACATTCAACAAATAAATCACCTTTCTACAAGAAAGGAAAATACTTTAGACCTAGTATTTGTGAACGAGGTGTGAATTATGTTAAAGAAATAATAGTTTATAATGCGAGTATTTCAGACCATAATGTCATAGAAATAACAGTCCATTCCAAAGCAAGTGAAAACAGAGGTAAGCAAGAGATGAAAAAGTGGGAAGGATATGGAAAATACAATTTCTACAGTAAAAATATAAAATGGTCAGAAATAAATGAAAAATTAAACAAAGATTGGATGACATTTTCGTAAGTGATGATATAAAGGTAAATACGGAGAATTATAATAGAATATTAGAGAAAATAGTGGATAAATATATACCGAAGAAGAAAAGTAAACATCAGTCATGCATACCAAGAGACAGAAGGATCTTGTTCCAGAAAATCAGAAAGTGGAAAAAAAGGTCTTGCAAAAAGAAAAGAATGCATGGACAGTGATGGAACTAAAAAGCAAGATAGAAAATGCAGAACAAAAGATTATACAATCAAAAGAAAATGAAAAACGGACTTGGAAGAAAAAACCCTAGTAAATATCAGGGCAAAACCCCAAAACTATTGTACTCATATGCGAAAAAGATGAATGGAAAAGAAGAATAGAGATAGGCCCCTCTAAGAATTGAAGGAGATTAACGAATGAAAAAAAGGAAATATGCAACATATTGGCAGAACGTATAAGAGAGAATTCACCCCTAGAATTGATAATGAAGATAATGATACAGAAATAAGGGATGAAAATAGTGAATATTCATCAGACATAGATATTAATGATGTCGATATTGTGCAAGTTATTAATGAAATTAAAATTGGAGCAGCAGCTGGGCCTGATGATGTCCCTGTTATTTTGTTAAAGAAAGTAGTTCATTCTATCTGAGTAACTAAATAAAGGGAAAGGGAGCATATTCAAATTCACAAATATTGCAATATCCATCTCGCTCTGAATTTGATTCAACTTCCGCAAAACACAACCGACCAGATCTTGAATTCATCCCAGAAGAATTCTGGAACACAAGGTGTCCTCTTCGCCTATAATGTTCAATGGATGTCCAGAGAAGGTTATAAATACCTATGTGGACTGCTCCAATCACCTGGGATTTGTTACTTGAAGTATGCGAGCTCGCTGAAGCAAAAGGAAAATTAGAATTATTGTCATTTATCTTTGTATATCACTGATTCATTGTTCTTAATTATTTCAACTTCGATTTGGTAATCAATAACATAATTGTAACCCATTTGATTGATTTATGATTAAGACCATCACCTCGTTTCACATCTCGGAAAATAATTCCCTTCCTTCAGGGAAAGGGGAATGGATTGGAAATGATGATTATCCAATGAAATGCCAAACTACCACCCGTATCAGTATTGACACCTGAGTACCATCGTATAATCTCCACTCCAAGAGTCGTATAAGATTTCGACAACTAATTAGCTTTAATTAAGCGCTGCAGCCCTATCCTCCGGTGACCTCAGTGTATATTACGCCTCAGTGAACTTCAAGAGTAATTGGACGTCGCTGTAATTGATGATTTACTGTAATTAATTCAACCTTCAGCCAATTATGCGAAAAGTTTGCGGTTGGGGATCATAGCGGAGAGAGGGGGTTTAAGCATTTTGTGAAATGGTAGTAATGTGTTCTGAAGTTTACGTAAAAGGGATTGAAAAGGTAGATTTTTAGTTAAATGATATTACTATCACCTTCATAATATTCTTAATTTAAAAGAAACTAATTCATTTGCTTTTATTTTGATCAATTTTTTCTTATTCTTGCCTAGAAGCTATAAGATAATTTAACGTAACTACAAGATGCGATTAGAACCCTGAATTTGTTTAATATTTTTTTTCATGAGAAGTTTATATATATATATATATATATATATATATATATATATATATATATATATATATATATATATATATATATATATATATATATATATATATATATATATATATATATATATAGTATATATATATATATATATATATATATATATATATATATATATATATATATATATATATATATATATATATATATATATATATATATATAGATATATATATATATATATATATATATATATATATATATATATATATATATATATATAGTATATATATATATATATATATATATATATATATATATATATATAGATATATATTATATAATATATATATATATATAGTATATATATATATATATATAGATATATATATATATATATATATATATATATATATATATATATATATTTTATAGTATATATATATATATATATATATATATATATATATATATAATACATACTATATATATACATATATATATATAATATAGATATATATATATATATATATATATATATATATATATATATATATATATACATACACATATATATATGTATATATATATATATATATATATATATATATATATATATATATATCATACATATATATATGTATATATACATATATATATATATATATATATATATATATATATATATAGTATATATATATATATAATATATATATATATCTATATAATCTATATATATATATGGGTAGAAGAAAACATTGAAATATAAGAAATATTTACATGCTGGACTTACTAAACAAGATCATTTTAAACAAAAGGCTGAAGAACCTGATGTTTACTCCACAATAGAAACAGGATATGAATGAAAGGCTTAAATAAATATTTTTTGTGAAGTTTTCTTCTTCAACGAGGAATCTGTTGGAGTTCTTGAATAAATATCGTATAATATTCACAAAAGTGTTCTTA
>NC_087200.1:208834318-208836818 GCF_015104395.2 Macrobrachium nipponense
AGAAACTCATTGTTCAGCTACTCTCGGGTCGCCACTCCTGCACTGTTCTCCACATTCCATAGGTCACAGAGAACACATGGACAATATGTTATTAATCAAAACCCTAGGCCTTACATAGCTCGGCCACCCCATGCTAGCCCATGCCTAGCAAAATTGCTTATATAATACAAAACACACTGGCCGGCTTAAAAAAAAATATAAGTAAAAACTGCACGTCTCTGGCATTATAAAATAAGGTCTGTTACTCTTATATCTCCCAATAACACTAGAATTTTTCTCTCATTTTTTCTGCATTTCTTGAATATCCCTCTTTGCTTGTCTGCAACTAGCTGCACAGACAGCAGACTGTAGGAAGCTGTAGGAAAACGGAATGTCTCCCTCATTGTAGAAGACTTCTCACTGCTTCTGCAGATCCCCAAAAGACATGCTGTAGAATTCTCTTGATCACCCACGTGGAAATTCTTGTAATAACCCTGGGGTAAAATGACAGCAACAATCTCTGCACACGGCTGGTGGGCGTCTTGCTGGCGTCGGGAAATGACTTTTTTTGGTGTGTGTTAGTATGTCAGTCAAGTCTTTGGTCAATCTAAGAAAATTAACCCAGACATACTACTTCTATCAAACAATGATCTCAAAAGGTCAGAAATACTAACTGAACGTCTCTCAACTAACTCCCTTTAACATGACTACTAAATCATACGTCATCATCACAACTCTCAAAGGAAAAGAACATCAAGTTCTCCAACTCAATTCTCCAAACTCACACATCAGCACACACACAACTCAGAAATCACAGCAACTCCACGGAGTTCTGCACTCAGATCTCAAACTCGAATGTTTTCATAAAAAAAAAGAGAAAAAAATGAACTCGTAATGAACTCAAAGAAAAAAAAAGGATCACGTAACACACCCAGACCCAAAAATGTTCTCTCAAGCTCTGATATATGAACAACCCACAAAATCAGCAAAAATCTCCAACTTTTAACAGCAAAAACCCTTTACTGTTCAATAATTAATCACAATGAGACTTAATGTCAAACTCCCTTTTACATAAACAGCAACCCCCGAAAAATCACATCTCCCGATAAAAAAAATGCTATTTAAGCTCAATCCCCAAATTATATCTCTCATAGGAAAAGGAAGAAAAACAAAAAAATAAAATAAAATAAAGATAACCACAAGTACGTTTCCCCAATCACAAAATACATAATACATGTATAATATGCATAACTCCCCACCACGTTTTCCCAAGAAATGCTCCATGTAAAGTTATGGAATTTGCCAGAAAGCAAACTCTTACCCATGCGCTTTCGTGAAATGCTATTGTCAACATTTCTAGATATTGCGAAAATTCTGATCTATCATCATCAGAGGAAAAAAGTCAGCACACGGCTCATCATATCGCTTGTCAGCAGAAAAATCGCCTGCGGACGTATGTTCTAACTGCGGCATAAAAATTTGTCTAGTCAGACACACAAGTTTGGAAACTCATGATTCTCAAAAAAATGTCTAACAGACACATTTCACAGAATTAACTCCAGGATATGACTAATGCTCTCAAAAATTTGTCTCAAAGACTTATTCTCTCAACATGACTTTGCCCCAAATTGTATGCCTCCAAAATAACACACTTGTGAACATAACAAATGCACACATCTCCATAGGACTCGTAATGCAATAATGCTACTCGCCTCTAAATAGTCACGAAACCAAAGAGAAAGAACCACAGAAATCTCCTCTTGTCTCGAAAAAACTGCCATAACCACAAAAAAAAGGGTCACCCGCCCAAGATTAATTCCAACTCCATATATTTCACCATATTAATAATAACACCACTCCGGATATAAAAATATTTCCTCCATTTGGTTAAAAATCACTCCCCTTATATTTCTCTCTTATTTCTCCAATAGCCACATGTCAATAAAAAAAACACCACTCCCGGAATACAGAATAATCACCTCCATTTCGGCAAATACAAAATATTTACCTCTATTTCCCCAATAACTCCATGTGGAACACAACAAGGCTCCAAATAATATATCTCCAAAAAATGTGCACTCAAGGCATCTAACTCACACACTCACAAATACTGCCCCATAATCTCCAAAAAAAATGTGTCTCCATTTGCAACAAAGATGGCTGCAAAATAATTGAACTAAACATAGCTCATACCACATTGGCAAATATCAAAATGGACAAAAATATATCTCCAATATATTATATCTCAAATTATAACTCCAAAATAATATATACCTCCAATTATAACTCCAAATATATCTCAATTCTCCAGAGAATAACTCAATATTATAGTCAAAAACTATAAAACTCTCTCCATTTAGCATAATTGCTAAAAAAGGCAAAAACTCGGCAAATAAAACTGTCTAGAAGATTCTAGAAAAAATCACCAATGTGCCACAACTCATTATAACAGAACTCCAAATTCACAGTGTCTAAGCCAAGACTTCTCCATATGCACTACGACATAGGCCACTAGAAAGCT
>NC_087200.1:208844318-208859318 GCF_015104395.2 Macrobrachium nipponense
TATCCAGAGCAGCAACCCTCAGTGGTGTAGAGCCGTCAGTGCATCTTACGGTTGTGCACTGTAAGCATTTCTGAATGGTGTTTGCTGAGTTCCATTGTATCAGTTTCAATCACTTTTAAACAAAATGGCACAAAACAAACAGCTTTCTAATGTTTTCATGAATGTAGATAAGGATTGCGTGAATGCACGTATATTTGCATAAAATGTTACACACGCACAAAGTGCGCGTATTTATTACACATACTCATACATAATTATAATATATATATATATATATATATATATATATATATATATATATATATATATAATGGTAAAAGCTCAAATCAGTATTAGTATCTCACAACATTCAGTAACTATTATTGTATATGTTTCGTGATCAACTGAAGTATGAACAATCTATTTAGGCTCTGTTACTCAGCAGTATTGCTGCTGCATACAGATGGCAGCCAAATATTAACAAAAGAGTTATAACTGGGGGAAGAATTTGTATATGAATTGATGGTTTCCGTAATAATGTTTTCTTAATGGATGGCTGAGCTGTTACGACGATGGATTTCACTTTGAGTTTAGGGAGGAGTCCTTTGAAATAAAGTATTACTACGGGGTTTGGAATTGTCCTGTGTGCGTGTGTGTGTGTGTGTGTGTGTGTGTGTGTGAGTGTGAGAACAATTATTACTTCTTATATACGTTTTCACAGAACTTAATATCATGACGAAGTAAACATATTACCTAAACCTTCTGAGATTTATTGTTGATTACTTCGTGCATATCTGGGTTTATTCCAGATGAATTAAAATGAGCAAATAACATTAATATATTAATCGATAATATTAACTACGTTTTCTACGGTCGTTGTCTATGTGAGAAAGACTAAAGAAATAAAACTATTCCAAAACGGATCATCAAAGTGTAATGATCGTCAATAAAGTGTAATTAAGGATCTCGTCTTTATACTTCAATGATTGGTCAATACAGACGTTACCATTTTCAAAATAGATATATATCGAGGTCGCGCGAATGAACCTTAGCTTCTGAAAATGTGTTCATTTTATCATTCTCTTTGAGACTGTGAATTCTGTTCCTGTTTCCTGAAAGTGTTTTATGGGACGATTAAACATTTAAAAAAAAAAAAAAATGCCATTTCCCGATTTTAGAACTGTTGAGTAAATAGTTTGTAAATATTTCGAGAGAGAGAGAGAGAGAGAGGAGAGAGAGAGAAGAAGAGAGAGAGAGGAGAGAGAGCACTTCCAGTCCAGTGGGAAAAGCGTCTTGGTTCCGTTTCCTGTTGACCTAAGAAGTGAATTAGGTTTTTTGAGGTCAGCCAAATGTAGTGGAAGGATGGAAGTCAGGATGAAAATGGGTATGGCCTGCAGCTTCATCCCAAATGACACGCTGAGAACCACCTATATTAATAGTCATAGTCGGGTTTGTTGATAAAACCGAAATATATATACTCAAAGTGACAGCCTATGATAGCTGCCAGTAATTTTTTTTTCACTCAAAATCATTTCTTCACGTCCATAACGGGGGAGTTAGCTCAAAACTCCCATCATGCTTCCTAGTTTCACATCGTTTAAGTATTTTCTTATATTATTCATAATTTAAATAGAGTCTTTTTGTCTGCTGAACTTTAAATCTGTCATTCTTTTCGTTAGCTACAAACAAAGATTACATAGTTAAGTAGTCTGCACGTATTACTGCGGAAAGCATCGAACCAACTAAGGCATATGAAATGAGAATCGCCATGATTAATTAAACGTTTGGTCTCGGAAACATCTCTAGGAAACAAGGTAAAATGTAACACAATATACTCTCCTGGAGAGGACGAGTGATACAACAGTCTTATATCTTTTGAACATAGAATTAATTAATCCTTCAGTGAAATATTTTTTTCTGCTTTTTTTCATAGCGTTGCGTCATGATTCGCGGGAAGACCAAGGTTCTTTCAAAAAACGGAAGTAATATTTTTCCTGACCTGTTAAAAAAACGAAACAAGAGATTTTGAAAGTGTCACTTCACAGAAACTAAATGAGCAACTGAAACTCACATAAAAAAAAAGTTGTATCTGAGTAGATTATAAGATTTGAAGAGCATGAATACCTTCCAAAAGATTCTTCCTGAGATGTTAAATATCTGTAACGAAAATTAAATATAGAACATTAAATGGGTTCAAAAATGGACATTTGCTAAAATAAGTGGATTCTTAAAAAATAAATGAGTAGATTAAATTTGTGTATAGATCAATTTATTTGAATAATGATAAGATTTTCGGAATATGAATACCTTCCACAAGATCTTTCCTGACATGTTAAAGAGCTGAAAGACAACTGGAATAGATATCTTAGGAGAACGTTCAGTATTGGACATCTCTAACCTATGTCGCTTCATATATAAGACTGATTACTTTATAGTAGGATTCTTTCCATTTCCTTTTGACTTCTTTCCATCAACATCATTTCACCTTCTGTTATTCTCTTCAAGCACATGGTTCTCCCCATCCCTTTCCCCCCTCAAGCCTCATACCAACCCCTCCCCTAGACCTAACCCAAGGGAAAAAATGGGTGATGATAACTTCCGGGAGTAGGAGCATTTTACAAACCCGGCTGAGGAGGTGGACACGAAGCCATCAAATATGCAAATTGGAGGCGGACGCAGAATCATCCCAGATCATAAATAGACTCCAAAATCCTTATAACGTTATCTGTCGAGTTCCAAATTCATTTGTGAAGCTGTTTGATGACTGAATTAGCGGGTTTTCTTTTAAGTATATGAAATGTCTGTTTTAGTCTTTAATTCAGTTGTAATACAATCTCTTTAGATTACATATTGGGTATCTGCTATTGAATATATATATATATATATATATATTATATATATATATATATATATATATATATATATATATATATATATATATATATATATATATATATATATATATATATATATATATATATATATATATATATATATATATATATATATATATATAGATATATATATATATATATATATATATATATCATATACATATATATATATATATATATATATATATATATATATATATATATATATATATATATATATATATATATCTATATATATATATATATATATATCTATATATATATATATATATATATATGTATATATATATATATATATATATATATATATATATATAGTATATATATATATATATATATATATATATATATATATATATATATATATATATATATATATATATATATGAAACTGGACTTTTAGTATCAGAACTTCTCATAATTTATTCATCAATCAAACAAGAATCAATAAATGATGGAAAATCATATATAAAATGGATTATGAATCTGACATTTCATGTTTATTTCAGGTATTGTTTATATATTATCTTTCCGCGTTTCTTTTTTTCTCACTCCCCTTTCACTCCTGCAATGCCTACAGATAAAACTTTCATTCACCGCCGCCGGTACCTTTAAATAGCTCATTGTAGTAGAAGAAAACTCCCCCAAAAGGTCTCAGGACTCGAGTGCAAATGAGCTACGCGTTCCAACATTTTTTCAAGGACCCGCGGAAGCTCAGCGCTCGTTTCCCACGGCCTATATATAATAGACCTCCAGTACTTCAGCTTCACTTACTAGTAGGGGTCGAAGAGTTGATGATCTCCTCTACCTCAAGAGATGCTTACCTATTCTCACGCATGTATGGTTGCAGTATTTGTGTTCTTTGCTTTTGCCTTTTGTAGGTCAATGGGTTTTACTCCCCCCGCCCCCCCCGTCCCCCCCACCCCCTTCTCTCTCTCTCTCTGATCTGCGTCTCTTCTTATTTTCTTGGCTATTTATGTAAGTTATTTATTTCATAGTATGATATTTCTTTATGATATCTGTTAGAATGATTGAGATTGATTGGTTGAGGAGCCTGAAATCAACTTTCAATTTATAATGTACTGAGAATGAGACAATACCAGTTCTACTTCTTCTCTATGAAGTATTATCGGTCACAAAGCCATCTAGATCTTTTATTCGAACGACAAAGATTAACAAATTGGTAAATAGGCTGGTATTGAATAGGCTATTTTATTTCAACCCCTCACACATACACACACACGCAAACAAGCACACACACACAATATATATATATATATATATATATATATATATATATATATATATATATATATATATATATATATATATATATATATATATATATATATATATATATATATATATATATATTGTGACATTTCGGTGAGTGATGTCTGCTGTTTCATTCAGTCCCCCGAAGTCAGAGAATCTAGGTTTTCAAATGTCACATATATTATATATATATATATATATATATATATATATATATATATATATATATATATATATATATATATATATATGACTGGTAAAAGTGTTCTGTAACAACAGAATTCCATCTAATAAAAGGAGCCCATAAAAACACCAAAATGTAGAGAGAAAAGTACTATATTTCAGAGACTGCTGTCTCTCTCTTCAGGTATATGAATGAGAAAAAAAGTTTACAGAAAAGGTGGTATTTATACCAAGAGATTCGTCCACAAGTAAGCCAATTTAGGTCACCCCCGCTGATAATCTTCCTTTAATCTTCTTAAGCGTTGGTTGAATGAACACTGCGTCGACGATGTCGGATGTTCCAATTCCCTTTTGAGATGTTCATTACCTGCTTCTCTTTTATTAAGGCCGATTCCATCATTTGACTCTTGTACCGGCAGTTGCTGCTATAAATACACGTGACATATTCCAGTTTATTCTATGGTTATGTTCATTTATATGATTGAAAATAGCCGAGTTCTGTTTGTCCATACCTAACTGACCGTTTGTGTTGTATTAATCTCTGGGGAAGTGATTACCTGTAAATCCGATGTAAGATTGGTCACAGTCCTGGCATGGGATCTCATATACCCCAGAGTCTTTGGGCGATGTCTTTTGTTGGACGTTAATCAGGGATTTGGCTAAGGTATTTGGGTAGGTAAATGCAAAAGGGTTGGATTTCCCCAGGGTGTGAGTTACTCTCTTAATCGTCTCCAGGTGGGGAATTTTATTTTATTGTTGGGTGTGTCTCTGGTCTTGTCTTTAGGGGGTCGGTAGAAAATTACGTTTGCTTTTTGAATTGCTTTCTCAATTATATGGTCAGGATACTTTAAAGATGAAAGTTGCTTGCTAATTAGTTCAAATTCTTTTTCCAGGAAATCTCGGGGAACAAATTCGTAAGGCTCTTAAGAATAGGTTGCTAGCTAGACCTATCTTGATGGTATTGTCATGATAGCTAAATAGTGAATATATGAAAGTTGAGAACGTTGGTTTTCTGTATATGGTAAATTTGTATTCTGTCGTGTCTCTGATTATTAAAAACATCAAGAAAAGGAATTTTGTTGTCTGTTTCCCATTCAACTTTAAATTTGATGCTGGGCACTATGCGTTTAATTTTGAGAGGAATTCATTAAAATTACCCCACTTATTATCCCAAAATGTTAGTATGTCATCCACGTATCTCATCCACAGCATGTTTTTTTGGGTTTTATTGCATTTATTACTGTAGTTTCAAAGTATTCCATGTACAGATTGGCTAAAATAGGACTTAAAGGACTACCCATACTACACCCGAATTTTTGCTTGTAGAATGATTCCCCGAATGAAATACGTTATTAGATGCACATAATTCAACTAACTTTATTATTTTGTCAAGTGCCAAAGGGAAATGATCTGAATAGGGGGATAATTTTTCCCTTAAAAACTGAAGAACGTCCTGTACTGGTACTTTTGTGAATAGGGAGTCTACGTCAAGGCTTTAAAAGTTTTATGTTGTGAAGTGGTATATGTGCTTCTCTGAATTTGTGACAAAAGTCTTCCGAATGTTTGATGTGACTGGGAGAAAAAGTGCCTAAAAAAGGAGAAAGGAGGCCAGCTAACCATTTAGAAATTTTGTAATTGAAAGCTCCGGCGCATGAAACGATGGGTCTGAATGGAAGATTGTCTTTGTGAGTTTTGGAAGACCATAAAAGTAGGGTAATTTAGGATTAATTACTTTTAAATTTCTCTAATAGTTCAATACTCTTTTGTCTTGGCCAATTAATCTTACTTTCCGAAAAATTCTGTGGGAACGTTCTGGAGGGGATTTTTCGTCAGTTTTTCGTAAGCATTCTTCCAAAAAACACTTTTTGGAAGAATGCCTCAAAGAACAAGTACTTCCAAATGTACGATTCGGGAGATGGACTCTGCAATCGAACCCCTTCCCTCTATCACACAAGATTTTTCCTGGAAGAAAGAATCAACATACGAGAAACGACATCTTCGTGCTACGCAGAGTGATATATGGAACTCAATCTAATCTTCGCCTCCTCACTACGGACCACGTATACAGGTATCTGATTTCATTCTGTTCCGACATTGCTGCCTATAATAGCGTGACTCATTCCAACAGACTTTTACGCAGTTAAATAACCTAATAGATAATAGCGCATGGAATAATCTTGAACAACAAGACAAAGTTTTTAAAACTTATCCAACACCCCCCTTACTGTAAATCAACATTTAGTTTTAATTTAGGCTTATCCTTTGCCCTAATGCCAGACCGCAAAAACAACCTAGACTTCATAGTGGCTTTTGATAAATTCATATCTGACAAAAACTACAGCCGTGAAGAGATATGTTTTAAAAGGAGTGTTACTAAATGCTTTAACTGACCTTCATAAGAAATATCCTGTTCCCCGCAGATTCATGATAGCCATCCACTCGCTAAAAAAGTTAGATGTTATAATAAGTAGATCCGACAAAGACGGCAAAATTGTAATAATGGACAAAGACTTCTACCTCGACAAAATCAACCAGCTCCTTAGCGACACAAATACTTACGAAAAACTGACGAAAAATCCCCTCCAGAACGTTCCCACAGAATTTTTTCGGAAAGTAAGATTAATTGGCCAAGACAAAAAAAGAGTATTGAACTATTAGAGAAATTTAAAGTAATTAATCCTAAAATTACCCTACTTTTATGGTCTTCCCAAAACTCACAAAGACAATCTTCCATTCAGACCCATCGTTTCATGCGCGGAGCTTTCAATTACAAAAAAAAATTTCTAAATGGTTAGCTGGCCTTCTTCTCCTTTTTTATGGCACTTTTTCTCCCAGGTCACATCAAACATTATTCGGAAGACTTTTGTCACAAATTCAGAGAAGCACATAATACCACTTCACAACATAAAACTTTTAAGCCTTGACGTAGACTCCCTATTCACAAAAGTACCAGTACAGGACGTTCTTCTTTTTTAGTTTTTTAAGGGAAAAAATTATCCCCCTATTCAGATCATTTCCCTTTGGCACTTGACAAAATAATAAAGTTAGTTGAATTAGTGCATCTAATAACGTATTTTCATTCGGGGAATCATTCTACAAGCAAATTCGGGTGTAGTATGGGTAGTCCTTTAAGTCCTATTTTAGCCAATCTGTACATGGGAATACTTTGAAACTACAGTAATAAATGCAATAAAAACCCAAAAACATGCTGTGGATGAGATACGTGGATGACATACTAACATTTTGGGATAATAGTGGGGTAATTTTAATGAATTCCTCTCAAAATTTAAATTAAACGCATTAGTGCCCAGCATCAAATTGTTTAAAGTTGAATGGGAAACAGACAACAAAATTCCTTTTCTTGATGTTTTAATAATCAGAGACACGACCGAATACAATTTACCATATACAGAAAACCAACGTTCTCACTTTCATATATTCACTATTTTAGCTATCATGACAATACCATCAAGATAGGTCTAGCTAGCAACCTATTCTTAAGAGCCTTACGAATTTGTTCCCCAGATTTCCTGGAGAAAAGAATTTGAACTAATTCGCAAGCAACTTTCATCTTTAAAGTATCCTGACCTATAATTGAGAAAGCAATTCAAAAGCAAACGTAATTTTCTACCGACCCCCTAAAGACAAGACCAGAGACACACCCAACAATAAAATAAAAATTTCCCCACCTGGAGACGATTAAGAGAGTAACTCACACCCTTGGGAAATCCAACCCTTTTGCATTTACCTACCCAATACCTTAGCCAAATCCCTGATTAACGTCCCACAAAAGTACATCGACAAAGACTCTGGGGTATATGAGATCCCATGCCAGGACTGTGACCAATCTTACATCGGATTTACAGGTTAAATCACATTCCCAGAGATTTAATACAACACAAACGGTCAGTTAGGTATGGACAACAGAACTCGGCTATTTTCAATCATATAAACGAACATAACCATAGAATAAACTGGAATATGTCACGTGTAATTTATAGCAGCAACTGCCGGTACAACGAGTCAAATGATGAATCGGCCTTAATAAAAGAGAAGCAGGTAATGAACATCTCAAAAGGGAATTGGACATCCGACATCGTCGACGCAAGAGTGTTCATTCAACCAACGCTTAAGAAGATTAAAGGAAGATTATCAGCGGGGGTGACCTAAAATTGGCTTACTTGTGGACGAATCTCTTGGTATAAATACCACCTTTTCTGTAAACTTTTCTCATTCATATACCTGAAGAAGAGACAGCAGTCTCTGAAATATAGTACTTTTCTCTCTACATTTTGGTGTTTTTATGGGCTCCTTTTATTAGATATATATATATATGTATATATATATATATATCTATATATATATATATATATATATATATATATATATATATATATATATATATATATATATATTGTGACATTTCAAAAACCTAGATCTCTGACTTCGGGGGACTGAAACAGCAGAAATCACTCACCGAAAGGAATTCATTTAATGAATATCCTTCTATTTCTCTAAATATCCAAGAAAAAAAATATATAACCCTTCGTGCTTGATGCAAAAAAAGTGACAGAAAATACATCTAAGGTTTTTCTGCGTTTCGAAGAAAAATTCCAAATAATAATACATAGCGTGTCAAAATCTTTTCGAATTATGACCGACCCTTCCTCGTACTGACTGTCTAAAGAAAAAATTGTAACGTCAACGAGGTGACGACTGCGATCCGTTTGACACTGGAGTAAAAAGACACGACGGATGGTCTATGCTGATAGATGAATGTCACGTCGACAGATGCAGGAATTACTCCTTCTTTTATCTATTTTCCTTTTTCATTCTCTGCATTCACACACACAAAAGGAGGGCAAATAAACACATACAAGAACTCGCACAACGTAAGAATTACTCTTTTATCTTTTTCGTTTTCTTCTTCTTTACAGATTCTGCATTTAAACAAGTAAAAACAAACAAAAAAACACACAGACACAATCCTGCACAAACACGTACACATACATACAGAAGGATCGTCGTTTTAGCTGTATCAATATATTGCATCAGAAACTGCGCATATTGGGATTTTTTGGTAAGGTTTTCGTTTCTTAACAAACACTCATAGACATTTTTTTTAGGTGCCAATGAAAATATATAGACGTATATATAAAACAATATTGCGGATAGGAGCCTGAAGTTCAAGTTCATGGTTCATATTTTGAACGAATGTTAGAGGCCTTCACTAAGTATATGATTTGGTAGATGTGTGAAGGAAAACTATGATTTGAATCAACTCAGTACAAAGAGAGATCATCAATGAAGCTATGGCTGCCAAGCTCAGTATCTAATGTGCAGTTTTATATTTTTTTCTATTTTTTTTTTTATCACAGACCTCCAATTCGACTGGGTGGTATTTATAGTGTGGGGTTCCGGGTTGCATCCTGCCTCCTTAGGACTTCATAAAGTTTTCTTACTATGTGTGCCGTTTCTAGGATCGCACTCTTCTGCATGAGTTCTGGAGCTACTTCAGCCGCTAGTTTTTCCAGATTCCTATTCAGGGATCTTGGAATCGTGCCTAGTGCTCCTATGGGTACAATATCCACTGGTATATCCCATATCCTTCTTATTTCAATTTTCAGGTCTTGATACTTATCCATTTTTTCCCTTCCTTTCTCTTCAACTTAGGTGTCCCATGGTATTGCGACATCAATGAGTGATACCTTCCTCTTGACTTTGTCAATCAACGTCAAGTCAGGTCTATTTGTACGTATCACCCTATCTGATAACATGGTCCCAGAGGATCTTTGTCTGATCGTCTTCTATCACGCCTTCAGGTTGGTGCTCGTGCCACTTATTACTGCAAGGTAGCTGATGTTTCTTGCACAGGCTCCAGTAGAGGGCTTTTGCTACTGAATCATGCCTCTTTTTGTACTGGTTCTGTGCAAGTGCCGGACATTCGCTTACTATGTGGTTTATGGTTTCATTTTCCGTATTGTACTTCCTACATATGGGAGAGATGTTATTTCCATCTATCGTTCTTCGAACATATCTGGCTCCCGTGCATTGGTTTGTCGTTCCATTCCTCTGTTCTGTCTGTCATTCTCCTGTGTCTGTATTTTTCTGGGTCTTCGTCTACTTTTATTAGTCCTTCTTCTCAAGCACCCTTGAGCCACTTGTCTTCACTGATTTTCAGATATTGCTCCAGTGCTCTATTCTCGATGTTGACGCAGTCCTCTATGCTTAGTAGTCCTCTCCCTCCTTCCTTTCGTGTTATGTGTAGTCTGTTCGTATTTGCTCTTGGATGTAGTGCTTTGTGTATTGTCATATGTTTCCTCGTTTTCTGGTCCATGCTGCGAAGTTCTGCCTTCTTCCATTCCACTATTCCTTCGCTGTATCTGATTACTGGCACTGTCCATGAGTTTATGGCTTTTATCATATTTCCGGAGTTGAGTTTTGACTTGAGTATCGCCTTGAGTCTCTGCATATATTCTTTCTTGATCGTGTCTTTCATCTCTTGGTGTTTATATCCCCTCCTTCCATTATTCCCAGGTATTTTGTATCCCGTCTCATCTATGTGTTTGATGTTGTTCCCATCAGGTAGCTTTATCTCATCAGTCCTGGTTACGTTGCCCTTTTGTATGTTGACTAAGGAACATTTTTCTATTCCAGACTACATCCTGATATCACCAGATACAATCCCTACAGTCTGGATTAGGATATCTATTTCCTTGATGCTCTTACCATACAGCTTAATGTCGTCCATGAACATCAGATGGTTAATTCTGTTGCCTCTTTTCTTGAGTTAGTACCCAGCATCCATCTTCTGCAGTACTTTTGTCATGGGAATCATTGCTACTACGAAGAGTAGTGGAGACAGTGAGTCGCCCTAGTAGATCCCTCTCCTGATATTAACCTCTGCTAGTCTTATTCCAGAGCTTGTAAATATTGTATTCCAGTTGTGCATTTTATTTTTGAGGAAGCTGATGGTGTTTTCCTCTGCCCCATATATTTTCAGGCATTCTATTAGCCATGTGTGTGGTACTATGTCGAAGGCTTTCTTATAGTCTATTCATGCCATGCTTAGGTTGGTTTTCCTTCTCCCACTGTTCTTCATTACCATTTTGTTTATCAGGAGCTGGTCTTTTGTGCCCCTACACTTCCTTCTGCAGCCTTTCTGTTGGTGGGGGATGGCGTTTGTATCCTCTAGGTAGTTGTATAGCCTTTCACTGATGATACCTGTTAGTAGCTTCCACATTATTGGTAGGCAGGTGATAGGCCTGTAGTTACTGGTTATATTTCCCTTAGTCTCGTCTTTTTGTACTAAGGATGTTCTTCTTGGTGATTTGTGATACAATGCTGGAATTGTTATGCTATTCGTGGGTGTAGAGTCTTCAAGTTTTTGTGCCAGTATCCATGGACTTCATCGGGACCTGGGGCTTTCCAGTTGGGCATTTTCTTTAGTTTGAGTCTGACTGTGTCTGTCGTCATCTTGTTGTTGTTATTATTATTATTATTATTATTATTATTATTATTATTATTATTATTATTATTATTATTATTATTATATTCAGGAGATGAACCCCTATTCTTATAGGAAAGGGCCAAGGGAGCTATTGACTAGAAATCCAAGCTTCCAAAGAATATGGCGTTCATTTGCAAGAGGAAACAGCAGATAAAACGAAATACAGAAAGATCAGACCAGTTATTAGAAAAGAATATGACCGAATTAACCAATAAATATATAAAAATGTAAATTAAACACAAAAGGCAAAGAGAAATGCTTTAGGGGAGTAATCCATGGCTTTTAGATTAAAGTTACGGAACCGAAATAGGTCTCAAGAAAGTATTTTAAAAATAATTTGAACTTGAACGTCAAGTCAATGGCCATTGCAGGGATTATTTTCTGAATAATGATGAAATACTTCAATTTAAATTTTGGTGAACAATTTCAGAATCGAGATCACACCGAGGTCGTCCGCTTCTTCTGGCGTGGGCAGGTGACCTGTGACCTCGGGGGAAGGAACAAGTACAAAGCCTGTCGCTCGGGGCACAAGATACCCGCAGGTTCGAACAGACAGCAGGGATAGATAATACACTTGAGTTGGCTTCAAGCCACAACCAGCCTCCAAAATTGAAAATACCATGTCCTGGATAATGTCGACCAATAGGTTGATATTAAGTTACATGTTTATGAAAGGTAAGTGGAATATTTTAAAATAGAGGTAAATAAATGATAATTGTAATATAATAATTAAAATGGTACAGTTGACATAAAAACATCCTTTAATTGTATACAAGAATGAGTATGGTAACGATAAGAAGCGCTAAAATTAAATAAGGGATTCTAAGGGTTATCGTTTCAACCCCTAACATCATTTCCGAGAAATGTGACATTCTTATCTCTCCCAAAATTTGATTATTTATCGGCATTTCCAAGGCCTACCTTTGTTAAAATTCTAGATAGAATTGATACACGGTTTTACGAAATTCTGCTGTAAAATAGATAAACAGGCAGACACAAACACACAAGAAAAAAGGATCAAAACAGAAAAAAAATAAAAACAATTCTTTGTCGAAAGACATAAACGAATCTACGAAGGCCAAAAGAAAATATAAGTTCATTATTACAAAATTATATTCAGCGTAAATCATCTATAAAACATCATACGAAACACAAAGAATATATATATATATATATATATATATATATATTATATATATATATATATATATATATATATATATATTTTGTGTGATGCAAACGAACTGTTGCAAACATTAAAACATTCTTGATGGACTGCTCGGCGTCAAGATAATTCAAATCCTTCGTACCTATCAATTCTGAACCTTTTGTTTTCGATTCTCCCGGGAATTCCCACACAGAAATGGCGATATATTGCTTTGATGAAAAGTATAAATTAAAAGTGTGATGGAACGTGATTTTTAATTCATGCAATGTGTATTTTTGTGTTATGCAATTAAATCATGCCATCAAAGGGATTAGTGGCTGAAGCATTGAAGTCTTTTGAGAAGTATTTATAAATAACATTAAAAAATTGTAGAAAAAAAAAACATATCAGAAAGTAAAATATAATGTTTATATCACATTCAGTTATTAGTAATAAAAATTAAAGCGATTTCTTAGAACGAAATACATTATTAAATTCTTCACTGCTTTCAGAAATCGTTAGAAATTTTTTTCTCTTTGATAAAGCACATGATTTTCTATTTTATTAAAGCAGCTTTTTAGAATAATTTGAATATTATATATGACATTATAGATTGATAATGATTTCTTTGAAGGATGTACCTAATTGTACTCTTCATTGATTTCATAAATCATTAGAAATGTCTTTATCTTTGACAAAGCACTGAATTTTTCTGGGCTGTGACAAAAACAATTTAAGAATTAATATGATTTCTTCAGAAGGAAATGCATCATTTTGTTGTTCCTCAAAGCTTTCAGAAATCGTTAAAAGTTCCTTCTCTTGGACAGAACACATGATTTACCAGCAGATTGACAAAAAACAATGTGAAGATAAATACATTTCGGTATATAACAAATTTCCCAGAAAATCACCGAATGAAAGTTACATCTGAATGTCAAGGATAAGTTACGAATGATCTTACTCTGCTTCATAAGCTCATTGTTTCATTGCATAATAAATGCGCGTAACGAGCCAAAGGTAATCACAGCATATCCAGATTAATTATTAATGAGAAACAACTGATGACGTATCAAGTGACATGGAGAAATAGTTGCTTGATTTGGAATCTGTTTTAATTTTTTTATTTCTAGTATCAAAAGGGAAATGGAAAGAGTGATTGACACACTCACACGACGACACACACACACAGACACAGACACACACACAGACACACACACACACACACACACACACATATATATATATATATATATATATATATATATATATATATATAATATATATATATATATGTGTGTGTGTGTGTGTGTGTGTGTGTGTGTGTGTATGCCTGTTTGTTTGTTTGAAGTGTATTTGTGTGTTGGTATATCACAGGTATCCGCTGTGTGCAAACATAATATACCTAACGCCAATCACAGCTATGAGATCGAAGGATTCTGGAATAAATTTGAGGATAAGTTTTTTTAATTAAGACCAAGTGAAAATTAAACTGACAAGCAAGCAGTGGGCTGTTGCTTTCAGTCGATCACGGAAGAAATCGAGGGTTTTCCCTGTCGAATTAGTGCCTGAAAAGGAACCACTCGTTTGATTTCCCCCGTTGATGCATCTCTAATCTAATTTCCCAGCTGCCAGTGCTTCACATATCAATGAATTATTGGGAATTACCCGAAGCTTCTTTTGATTATGAAGTTGATGCTCCTCTCTGCTGGCGATATATATATATATATATATATATATATAATATATATATATATATATATATATAGATATCTATATATATATATATATATATCTATATATATATATATATATAACATATATATATATAAGTCTTATGACATTTCCGTGATTCATATCATATATCGAGCTACAATGTCCTTTAATATCTAATTCGCTCTACCTCGGAATTAAATATATTTTCATATATGCTTAACGAAGGGGAATTTTTTCTCGATAATAGACTTGCCTGGACCAGGGCGCGAACCCATGGATCCTTTCAAATCCAGGAACGT
>NC_087200.1:208864318-208882325 GCF_015104395.2 Macrobrachium nipponense
CGCTACAGATCACGTAGGCGGTAGTTGTCTCAAGCAGGGGGCTTGGACTAATGTTTATAAACAATTGAATGACTACAGGTGACGGCATGTTATCTTAGCCTACATACTTATTGTATACGTCATCTTTAGCGTCTCTAGTCTGATCACATTCCTGCAAGCAATCTGGTTGACCTCTTTAGTTTTAGACTTTTATATATATGGACTAACATTCCATATTTTTATATGTAACACTTACATCAGCTCGGTCAGCTACCCCCCCCCCCCCCCCCCCCCCAAAACCACTGAATATTACTCAAGCTTGACTTGCATTTGACTTATAGGAGTGTGATACAGACACTATGTGGAATATATAGAGATAATAGGAATTACTTATAAGTAAAAAAAAAATTCATGGTGTACACAAATACAGATTCAGTAATAAATATTAGACATAATATGCATATAATATTCGTAAATAATAGTGACACGTGATATATACTGATACAGTTTTTCACTTCATCTCTTTAAGATACTTAGCTACAGAAAATACTAATGTACTTTGACAATTGCATAGAATGAAGATTAACATGATAAAAATCATATTTTAACTGATAAAAAATTTCATATATGAAATGATAAAGTTATTAATGTTTATGCTGATTGATTCGTTGATCTTTATGCTAAACTGTTATATATCTGATTCATTAATCCATATACTAACACATATAACTGCAGATATTGGTAAGAAAAAAAGGTAACGGATTGATTATAGGCTACCTGATTTGTTTATACATTGGTATATGGATTCATATAATTATGATTAATATATGTGCACTTTAAATAGATTCCTACTGCGTACACGCAAAGATATATTTATTTTTGATTCTGTTTATTTATGATCATTTATATAAGAGATTCCTATTGCGTACACGCAAAGATATATTTCGACTCTGTTATTTATGATTAATTATATATAGGATACATGATACTTTATATATATAAGATACATGACCGAGGTTATACTACTTCACTTTTAACTAGCGTTCGAACAACTTTTCGTCCATTACACGTTCCAGAACACCACCTATAGCCAAGGAAACGGCCTTCCTTTTCATGGTTTAAAACAAGGGAAAATTTGCCTGGGCGGGTCCAACGTTCCATTTTGCGCTCATACTTATTCTCTGCATCCTAAGCTACACGTTACGTTTCGCGATGAATAAAAAAAAAAACACTCCCAGCACGAGTCCTTCGCCAGCAAAGTAGAGTTGAATATACCTTCGGGTCGTAATTGTCGGAAATATGTCCCTTTCGTAGTCGATTCCCGACAGTCGCTGGAGCGTTCCGCATGAAAACGCAATTAACGACGAGATAACGGTGTCGGTCGAGATTAACGACGAGATACGGTGTCGGTCGAAGAAGTCCATGAAATTCCATTCACATTGTAGGCGGTTGTTACTTGACTGTAGTTCGTCCGCTGCGACGAACGATTTTTTGAAGTTGCGATGTGAAATTCTCGTACTGCAGGATACTGTAACCAGGTTCCATTAATCAGCCTGCAAGTGAAATTATACTTGTCACAAGGGCAAAGTAAATTCAGACGACATACAAATACAGGGGAGGGAAGAGAGCTATTTAGACCAGACTTAACCCACATGAATTCGCTGATATTTTGGAATTCAAAAGAGTCCGCTGTACAAACTTTTTTTATCCATGGCATTAACAATGAGTGAAACCTATCCAGGTCTATGATGACTGTAAAAATATCCATAATTATAACAAATAAACAGATATCAATACAAATCCCAAAGAAAATTCGATATTACTGGTAGTAAATTACTAGACAAAGAAGTGGAAAACGGAGCTATTTGTAAGATTGCCAGGCAACATAAGATCAAAGAGAAGATTAAATCATGATTCTGTATTTCTCTATGCTAACTGAAATTAAGTTTGTAATAAAATCTGATCCTATGTGCCCCTAACAAAAGTTTCGTATTCAATTTTCTCGCGCGCATCCTCTGAGGTTAACTTTAAAAAACTTTATTAATAGGTACGAGATGCAACGAAAAAAACCCTATGTAACTAATTTCTAAATAAACTTGGGTTTTTTCAAGGAAATGTGACATTTTCCCATAAAATGTGATTTACCTGGATTGTAATAAGCTATGTTGCAAGTAAATAATCCATATCCATATCGTGATACTTCTAGATGTCTATGAGGTTCAGAAAAAATTAATTATTTTGATGTTATAGAAATTCTATTTCCTTATTTTGTTTATTAATTTTAAAATGATTGCAAGTTGCATTGCGCATACCGATAGACACCTGTACCTAACGTCTGCCTTGCCCATGAGAAGTTCGGGCTAAGCAATTGTTCCTTTCTCCAGTCAATCTGCTTTTGCAAGCAGAGACACACACAGATAAACCTGTGTAAGCAGATTATTGAGGTTTAAAAGGAACAAATGCTGATACGGCAATGATGACGTCGTCACTTGGCAGGAGATTGCTCTCAGCCAGCTAAGAGTTACGTTACTTGCTGTAACAAATACGACTTTAGGAGAAATTTTTTGTTTTTTAATACTCGACCCACATGAGAAGAATGTCTGAAAAAAAAAAACAGTACCAAAATTGAACATATTAGTTTCATGTTGGAAATCTGCATAATTGTAATTATCGTTAAATTAAATATTCCTTATTGAAACTAATGAAAAAAGGTTTCCATACAAATTCTATATATATTATTAGCCCTGTATAAGATTCATATAGGATTATTCCATAGATAAGATTTTCACTTCTAGACTTCCTGACTTTAAAAATCTCTTTTATTTTTATTTTATTTATTTATTTATTTATTATTATTATTAGTATTATTATTATTTTTTTTTTTCATTTATTTATTTATTTATTATTATTATTAGTATTATTAATTTTTTTTTTTTTCATTGCTACGAATACATACATCACCGGGACAGACAATGTCAGTAGATTTTGGATATGTGTTTGAACTTTTAGCTTATTTGTCATTACTAAAGCGTTAAGTTTAGAGTTCAAATCTTTACGCATATATATTGGATATTTAATTATCTATGGTTACGTTTTGCTTATTGATTTTATCGTGATTCCTTTTTTATTATAATTTGTAACCCTTCCGACTTCTTACGGAGTGTATTATATTGACTCCACTGTATCCATTTATATTATTTTTTTATATATTTATTTATTTATAATTTTTTTATATATATTTGATAATTAATGGTTGCGTTGAATATGTGGGAAAAGTGGTTCTAGCGGCGTACTGTATAAGGCTACTTGCGGCATCAATTCTATAGATACAAGATATAATGATAAAGGTATTTAAAACCCGCGAGAACCGCTATAATCCAGTTTCGGATCCAATATCACGAGTTTTGTAACTCATAAGACATTGACACTTCCTATTTAATTATCCGGTATTCTACCAAACCGATGACTCTGGGTGATAAAATATATTATTGGTTTTCTTAATGGAAAGGAATTCACACAACGTGTAACTTAAACGCCGACTGGACGTATTTTACGTCGACAGTTTTTTGTCTCTCGGGTGCCGACTGGACGTATTTTACGTCGACATACAAAAGTTTTTTTAAAAATTCGCGGAAAAAATACTTTTAGGCCTACCAGCCGAAAAACTCTTGAATCACGCGCCTTGGTGGGGATGCTGGGAGTCACGGATCAAGGTGTTGTTTTGTTTACAATCGTTACGCAGGCGCGCAAGCGCGAATTTCTTTCTTGCCGCACTAAAAAGTATCGTGACACATCTCTGAAATTATTTCGTCACTTTGACATAATTTTTTTTGTACCATTTTAAATTAGCCGTTACATAGAGTATTATATATGAAAATGTGCGCATTTGTATGTAGAATACAACAAAAAAATACTCATGATTGTAGCTTTTATCAGTTTTAAGATATTTTCATATAAATAACGATAAGTGCCAAAATTTCAACCTTCGGTCAACTTTGACTCTACCGAAATGGTCGAAAAACGCAATTGTAAGCTAAAACTCTTATATTTTAGTAATATTCAATCATTTATCTTAATTTTGCAACTAATTGGAAGTGTCTAGCACAATATTTCGATTTATGGTGAATTTATGAAAAACTTTTTCCCCTTACGTCCGCGCGGTAACTCTTCCGAAAATAATCATACATGCGATTGTGGTAATGTTTGCACCATTTTAAATTAGCCGTTACATAAAGTTTATATATGAAAATGTGCGCAATTTCATGCACAATACAATAAAAACAACCCATGGTTGTAGCTTTTATCAATTTTGAAATATTTTCATATAAAAAAATGATAGTGACAAATTTTCAACCTTCGGTCAATTTTGACTCTACCGAAATGGTCGAAAAAACGCAATTGTAAGCTAAAACGCCTATATTCTAGTAATATTCAAGCATTTACCTTCATTTTGCAACAAATTGGAAGTCTCTAGCACAATATTTCGATTTATGGTGAATTTTATAAAAAAAATAACATTTTCTTTGACGTCCGCGCGGTAACTCTTCCGAAAAAATCTACAAATGCGATTGTGGTAATGTTTGCACCATTTAAATTAGCCGTTTACATAACGTTTTATATATGAAAATGTGCGCAATTTCATGTATACAACAATAAATAGTTGAAGGTTGTAGCTATTCTCATTTTCGAAATATTTGCATATAAATCACGATAAATAGAAAAAAAAACCACGTTTCGTTCGGTCAAATTTGACCTCTACCGAAATGGTCGAAAAAACGCAATTGTAAGATAAAACTCTTACAGTCTAGTAATATTCAGTCATTTATCTTCATCGTGAAACAAATTCGAAGTCTCTAGCACAATATTTAAATTTATGGTGAATTTTTTTTTTAAAAAACTTTCCTTCCCTCCGCGCGCGGATTCTCCGCACAAATCTCCGAAATGCGTAAGTCCCATTCTCGGAATATTTGCTCCGTTTCATATTAGGCATTTCATAGAGTTTTATATATGAAAATGTGCGCAATTTCATGTAGAATAAAACGAAAAATATTTGAAAGTTTGTAGCTTTTTCTTATTTCCGAAATAAATTGCATATAAAAAAATATATATATAAAAAATTCGACATCCGGTCAACTTTAGCTCGTCAGATATGGCCGAAAAACTGCATTTGTAAGCTAATATTCTTTACAGTATAGTAATATTCAATCATTTGTCTTCATTCTGAAAACATATTGGGAAGTCTCTAGGACAATATTTAGATTTATGGTGAATTTTTGAAAAAAAATATGTGTTTTACGTAAGCGCGTTACGAATTCATGCATTATTTTGTGAAGATATTTTTTCTCATGTGTTGCTTTTTATCGTTTTACAATGTGTTTATATTATCAAATGATCGCAATTTAGTGCACATTACAAAGAAAAAAAAAGTAACTTGTTACCTTTTCAACCGTTTTTTTGCGCACAGCGCGATTTGAATTACAATTATATAATTGAAATTTCGTTTTTGCGCTATCATATATCGCATTATTTATATATGATAATGATAACTTTTTTCATTTCTGATGGTTGCATACTAAACTTCAAGCAATGACAAAAAAAAGGAGCCAAAAATGAACTCTTAATCTTGAAAACTAAGCGCGCTGTGATTTTTTGAAAAAAATATTTTTTTCCGCTTACGACGCTCACTTCCAAACCCCTCCGGCATACAGGAGTCATTTTTTTATTTACTGCTCCGGCGTTTAAGGTTAAGGAGATTATTATTGATTTACACCACCCGAGTCACAGATTATTATGTGTTGAATTCCATATTTACTGATTTAGCACTCATAAAATATTCGTAACGCACTCAATTGCGGTGTTTGTTTTAGTGCTATTAATTCTATATAACGTGTCAAGGAACTATTAAACACTAAGAAGTGTTTATTCCCTCTGTCAGACTCGTAATTCTGTTAATAATTCTATGTATATTCTTCAAGGATTGATTTGGCACAGGATAGGCTCCTAAACTGACAGGTGTCTTAGTGTATCCCTTGTTTTCATGACACGTGTTACAATTAGTTATGTGCTTTTTATATCTGTAAGCATTGTAGGCCAGTAAAATAGTGATTTGGCTTTCTGTGACATAGTAGGGAACCTGGATGACGGATGCAACCAGTTTATGACGATTGGTATGAAAGAGATTATTACTAATACCTGGTCGTTAGTCATCTGCTGTGTTCTTCGGGTTTACCTCGTCACAGACCTACATATAATATTACATTTGATTACATTATTCTGATAACACATACTTTAAATATACTTTTGCTTTAGGGTTTCTGCTCGAAGTGTTTTATTGGTTTGCTTAGCCGCTGACCCTGTTTTCCGTTTCGAAGTGTTTTTATTGTTTGGTGTTTATTGTTTTGCTTATCGCTGTTGACACTTGCTTTGTTCAGTTGTAACAGTTCTGCGCTCCGACCCAGATATTCAATGCTCGCGATCTCTTGGGTTGGAAGTAATTTTTCTTGTTTAGATACGGTTTTAACAATAGGCAACGGATGTTTCTATATCTTTTAGTCCAATTATGATTCTTGTGTATTGGTGCGGGATTGTCGGGATAATGCGTCAGCTATGATATTTGCTTTCCCAGGTAGATATCCTTATCTCTTGGCTCCAAAGACCTGAATGATCATTTGTCACCGAGTTCCTTTTGGACTGTGATTAAAGCCTTTGAAAAACTCGGTAAAGGACTCATGTTCAGTAAGGACTTTATCAGGATAGCCATAGATTATGAACTTAAAATGTACTAGTTAGTTAAAGATACCTAGCCTTCCTTGCCTATTACTGCATATTTACTTTCAGAGGGCTTTAGTTTACGTGAATAAAAAGCTATAGGAAAAGAACTGTTATCATATTGCTGAAGTAGTATCCCTCTTACCCCTTGGTCTGAGGCGTCTGTTGCAATAATAAAAAAAATTCCTTATTTAAATCAGGGATTTTTTAAGTTAGGTGAGCTGCATTATTCCGCTTTTAAGATATCGAACGCCTGTTGATGCTTTTTAGACCATAATAAATCTACGCTCTTCTTCGTAAGATCTGTAAAGGAGCTGTCATGATTGAAGAGTTACATATTTGCATACGATTGTAATACCCACTACAGCGCAAAAGTGCTGTATCCCCCTTTTACGTTAATAGTACCGGAAAGTTATGAATAGCCGGCACCTTACCATGGACTACTTTAAGACCTTGACTAGACACATAAAAACCTAGATAAAACATGTTCGGTTTTTTAAAACTCACATTTAGATATATTTTACTCTGAGTTATTTGTCTTTGTCTCTGTAGCACTAGCTCTAGTTTATGTGAATGTACTTCTAAGGTATTATAAAAGATTATAAGACCAACCAATAGGCATGTAGGGTATCCCTAAAAGTCTCCAAACACTATATTGTAATTGGGGCGCAACGTAAGCCGGAGGCATACGTAAAAATTGATAATGTCCCCTAGTGTGCTGAAAACGGTGTATGAGGTACAATCACTTAGGTAATGGTATCTGGTAAAAGCATTTTAAGTAAGTCCAAGCTGGTGAAAAATTTATTCTAACCTGACAGAGATAAGATGTCGTCGGTACATGGCACTGGAAACTATCGGGAGTCGTTTCCTTGTTTAAGCGTCAGGAAATCTACGCAGATACGCCAAGTCCGATCTTTTATGGCATGAACATTTGAGGGTTATATGGGCTTATTTGATTTTCCTAATGACTCCTATTACTAACATTTTTCAACTTCGTCATTTACCTCTATTTGAAATTTCATTGAGAATCTATAACGAAGGTACGTAAATAGCTTTATGTTTGTCCTTAGACCGTATTTTGTGTTTAAATTACATCCGTTTTTTTTTTTTTTTTTTTTTCAGAATCACTCGCTAGTGGAGAAACTTCCTTGTATTCAGATAAAAGATAAAAAAAAGTTTCTGCTGAATCACCTCTGCTTGAATGACTTTACTGATATTACTTTAGATAGATTATCAGAGAGATTCATCCACGACTGGTTGGGCGGGATTAAAAGTTAGCAACAATAAAAGAAATGCGATATTTATATGTATAGGTTTTTGTTGATTACTATATTAACTTGTTTGCAGCGAGTCAACCGTGTCTTTTTGTTCAAACGGATTTCAATATGTTTTTGAAGTTTATAGGATTTCCCTTTGATAACACGCCTTATTTTGCAGGATGTAAGATAATATTTTGTATACCCCTAGATGAATCTTACAATTACACTACATACAGATCAATGTTTTTTATAACTATAGAGGTATCTGTAAGCGCTCGCTTATCCGGACTTCTCATTAGGGAAGTTCGAACAACAGACGGTGAGTCCGTAAATACAGGATATTACGTGTACTAAAGGAATAAAACAAGATATTCTAATTTTTACGGCGCGTACAGTCGGGCTTTATCCACCACTACTTATAATAACTTACGTATAAAAAAAAACGAAAACCTGCTCTGATTACTTTATACGGTCGTGTGTTTCATAGGAGGAAAAATCCTTTTTAATTCAAAAAAGATATCGGTATGTATGAACCAAACATCGCTTTTCCCCCCACTCTGCTAGAGTCGCTTATTGTGTGGAATTTGCTATGCTTTGAATACTCGGCAGATTTAACTAAACCTTGACCGCTTGACTAGGTGACACAGTCACCGAGTTTGTTGTTTGATTCTGAACGGGCTGCTGTTTCTATTTCTTTTTGTAATAATTAGGATCCTTCTCTTTATTACCATCGGCAACGTATTGTGTGTTTTTAGCATTATGTTGCTGGTTACGTATAAAGCAATGAATGACGACTATTAGGAACTGAGTGATTACTAATAAGACAAGTTATCACTACTGCATTCAATATTAACTGTTGTACTTCATTCTTTGCTAAAATTTGAAATAGTGAGGGATCCTGGTCAGCGCATTTAGCCTGATGAAAGTTTTTTACAGACATGTTTATTCCTTGCAATCCAGCCATATTTTTAAAGTTAAGTTGAGTCATTGAGGTTCGATATTTTTATATAACTAAAAAAACTCAAGGCTAAAAACTGCGATCGGGACTTGCAAAGGAGCATTATTGTCATGACCCGAAAATAGTGTTACCTCTTTATTTATAGATTTGTACGGGTGTTCCACTTGTTTTTTGTGTGTTTTCTAATCACTACGGTGCTTAACGACCCTATCCATGCATCTGTATAATACAGACGTCCACTGCGTAAACGCATATTCACTGTTTAATATGATTTGTTACGTAAGGGATTAATAATCACCCCAAAATGATAAAATTAACATAGTATATGATTATGATATTTCAGTAGAAACTTCTGGAAACCGACACTCAAAGATAAAAACTCGCAGTAGCGAAATCTCAATGATGTAGATAATTTCTGTAAAAAAGTAAGATTAAGAATGTCTCGTAACTTCAGCCACAGGAATAACGAAATTCGACCTGCAAGGAAACACTCAAAGTTACTCCAAATGAATAAAAAATTGTACTTAGCTTGCTTTTGTGGGAAGTCACGGTGTTCCGATAACGACACACGGCCTTGGTCCTCCTTCTCTATTTAGCGGATGACCTGGTTTGGCTTCAGTTTCCCCCGTGCGCTTTTTTTGTTGTTTTGATGATTCGAGCCCTTGAAAGATCCGATGCTGCAGACGCGTTCGGTTTGTTTCTGAAGTTCCGGAAACGCTCACTAACGATGTTTTTCTTGAATGATTCTAATGAGAGACGAAGCTTGCGTTGTCGTAGGAAAAAGACACGTCGGTTTTGTTTCTTGAAGTTTATTCACTAAACGATGATACTAAGTTGGTTGAAGAATCATGTTGCTTTCGTCGTCGTTGAAGAGTTCTTATTGTTTTCTGAAGTCGCTCACTAACGATGATACTAGGTTGCTTGAAGAATCTGCTGCTTCCGTCGTCGTTGACTTCTTATGATACATGATTTATTATTCTGTTTTTTCTTCGTAGGACGTTGTAGAGTTCTTCTGGTACGCTGGCCACCAATATTAGGGCTTGTGCCTTGTATGATAAGGCGCCCTATGAGGTAATGTTAGACTGCGATAATCTTACGCTAAGTCGGTTGGTGGATTGCACTTCCATCTTCAATGGAGTGGTCTGGGGTTTGTAGATCACTTACGAAGTCGGTATTATCTTGTTGGTTATTACGACGATGTGTTAAACTCATGTTGGTTCGGTGAGGAGGTTCTTGTAGAAAACACTAAGTATAAAAAATTAAATATTCTTCTGAAGTTTTACATGGTGAAGATCAGGTATGATTGTACAAGTCTTCTAATACGATAGCTTGATCGCTTCTGCCAATGATGATGGCTAATCCTATTCCTCTACATGATAAAGCTTAGGTAAAGAGGTACAGGTCTTCTAATGACGATAGCTAACTCTGTTCTCTCTGTTCTACATCTCTGTTACAAGTTATGAAGGAAGCAGATAGTAGCTCGAACATATGAAACAATACTATCAGATGACATATGTTACATACGAACACACAATCAAAATGAGACACCGCTACAGATCACGTAGCGGTAGTTGTCTCAAGCAGGGGGCTTGGACTAATGTTTATAACAATTGAATGACTACAGGTGACGGCATGTTATCTTAGCCTACATACTTATTGTATACGTCATCTTTAGCGTCTCTAGTCTGATCACATTCCTGCAAGCAATCTGGTTGACCTCTTTAGTTTTAGACTTTTATATATATGGACTAACATTCCATATTTTTATTATGTAAACACTTACATATATACGTCAACAATGATAGGCCGAACTCGTTTCATGGAGGATATCAGGTGTTCTATAATGTTTTATTCCTCAAGCTCTTGTTTTTATTCTTAATTCTATTTTTATCTGGTTTACAAAATAATTATTTCGCCACTGTGAAAGAGGCTTGCATTTCTCTGCAGTTTCCTGATAGCATTCAAAATATATTTTTTTCACATTTCTATCTGTATGTATCAGCTTATAAAACATTTAAGTAGATATGAACATAAAGTCAATTAGAATATCAATCCAGAGAAGAATAAGGGCTCGCATGAACATATAAAATGAAAACAACTATATTCCTTTGGCTTTTTTCAACCTCTTATCTTATTTAATATATATTTATGTACCATAGAATGCCCACTGTTCCTGCGAAATATAGTATTATTATCAAGAATAATTTTTATTGCTACAGTTATTAATTCATGACAGGTAGCGAGCTGAATTTTTTCATAAAATATTTAATTTTAAAAGATTCCTTGTATTAAGAGTTTGCTTAGGTACAAAGGTTTAGGAAGAGTCTACTATAAGCAAGTCCTATATATTGGCAATTAGAATATTTATTCCATTTCAGTAATTAAATAACCAGGTACCATCGATTAAGTTTACTCTAGAATTAGAAAAAGACATTGCCTCCCTTTATTAGACGTTTTGATACATAGAGAACCATTTCAATGTAAATTCAGTATTTATAGGAAACCGACTAACAACTTAACTTATGTTCATTTCTTCTCTGGCCACCATCTTAACATAAAAATATCAATTTTTTCCTCTATGTTTTTACGAGCATTGCAAACTGTCAGTCCACAATATTTGGATCAAGAAATTGAATACATAAGAAAAATAAGGAAAGATTTATGCTATCCTTCACATATATTAGACATTTGTTATAATAAAGCCCACAAAAAGTTTTATATGTAAGTAACACGAAGAAAGAAAATTCTAAGAACAATTCTCAGTTTGCCTTATTTTAACGGATTTGAAACCATAAATCATTGTTAAAAGCTTTTAATGTCAACCTTGTTTTTTCCTATAATAACACACTAAAAGGAATGTTAATATAGGCCCCAGAGAAAGCAACAACATAATATATAAAATTCCATGCATGGATTGTCCCTCATTTTATCTCGGACAGTCTAGCAAAGGCTTAGAAGTAAGGCTAAGCCAGCTATAAATATTCTGTAAAAACTGGGCAAAAATCTAATGCATTATTCATTCATTTTAAGTGAAAACAACCACCGAATAAATTGGATTGATAGTTCAGTAATTGCAAGGTCAAGAGATGTCTCATCACGAAATCTTTTAGAATCTGCTTTAATACAACTTACTTTTCATTGTACTTTTCATTTTGTTTGTAATGTATGTCTGACACGTATTGTAAATATTGTTTTGTTTACCAAGTTCTGAATAGCTGTCACCTATAATCCTTTTAGTTGTCTTGAAATTGTATCTGAGATGATTGTCTTAAACCTTTAATTGCACCCATTGTTTATGCTTGTTTGGGAAGGTTTCTTATCTTCCAGGTTGTGTCGGATGCTAGGTACTAATCTCAATTTATAATCCCTATCCTGTCAGTTATACGAATACTTCTTGTATTGTCTTCTCGTATGTATGTCATTCTCTGCTCAGTAAAGGACTTTTAAACATCGAAAGATAAAATTGCAGACCTCCTTCGTTTATTTTTCCTTCGTGGCATATATCTATTTATGGATTTATCACGTTCCTAACTTTTTTGAACGCGATTCAGTTAGACATATATATCTATATAATATATATAGATATATATATATATATATATATATATATGTATAGATATATATAATATAATATATATTTTATATATTATATATATATATATATATATATCTATACACACACACACACACTATATATAATAGTATATATATATATATATATATATATATATATATGAGATAAATATATATATATATATAGACATATATATATATATATATATATATATATATATATATATATATATATATATATATATATAATATATATATATTATACCTCTGCATAAAGACTTAATGCTTCCGCGGTTACCATACGAAGAATTATTACTTTCGTGGCTCTCGTCCACTACCTTGAATGGCCCCCCTCAACGAAGTCAGGGAAGCAGCAGTAGGAGTATCAGGAATGCCTCCTCCTCCTCCTCCTTCTCCTCCTCCTCCTCCTCCTCCTCCTCCTCCTTGTCATACGACGTGAACGGGAGGGCCTTCGAAATAGAGGCGGAGGCATGAGCAAGATATGACGACCAGGATTGATGGTGAGTACACCAGATTACGTTTCATATTATGCATGTTCATTTATTTTGATATATTCTTATAAAGTGCATTATTTTTGGTATTTTCTATGTTTATGGGTTCATTATTTTAATGTGTTTTTATGTGGAATATGCTTTTTGGAGAAAGTTTTATGATTAAGGACACAACTTATCATGCATTTTTATTTTCAAAAATATTACCGGTAGCAAGCATTCATATTTTTTTCTTTGTACATTTTTAAATGAACATAACTTACACCGTTTTATAATGCGCATATTTACTTTAATTTGGGGGATAGAGATCATTTCATACTCAACACATAGAGTAATGAATTATATATAACTGAAAAAAAAAATTATTGTAATTTCCCTGCATGCAGAGAAATATTTGATATCACAATTTCCCTGTTTTTGACAAATTTTTCCATTCGCGATCTCCCTGGCTGCTCTCGCGAATTTCTTTATTTTTGTTTGTTGGTTGAATTGTATCATACATAACACAAATATTAATGATATTTATCATAAAAAAGGCAATTTATATTATTTCCTCAAAGTGTAAATAAAAAAGATACCTCAATTTACATTTTATTTTTTATTTTGGTGAATTTTTTTTTTAACTAGTGGCAAACAGATGTCTCATACCGATAACCTTTACTATTATGTATATTTTGCATTTGTTTTATTGCCCTGTTTTTCTTATCATGCCAGACACATATAGTAATGACTTATACATCAAGATAATGAAGTTTATTTCAATTTTGTTCTGAATAAAAGAAATTTTGGGTATCTCTGTTACCGATTTTTGGTGAATTAAAAAAAAAAAAAAGTGTCAAAACTTTTCCAATACTTTTAACTTCAATTCGTGATGCGGATGCTTTATCTTAAAATCTATTTTTTTTTATAGAATAATAAATTACAACTCATTAACATTACAACGACATCAAATAACCAACGTAGCATGAAATATTATAGTTACACGGGATCAATAGAAAAATTACCGAAATGCATGCTCGTATTGCTAGTGGGGGCAGTGAATCTTGCCACAGACCAAACTTGACAAGGTCGGTATCGGGAAAGAGATAATAATAATAATAATAATAATAATAATAATAAAATAATAATAATAATAATTAATAATAATAACAACAATAATAATAATAATAATAATAATAATAATAATAATAATAAAAATAATAATAATAATAATAATAATAATAATAATAATAAACAATAATAATATAGCTGTTTCAACGGCATTTAATTTATATAGAATCTTCTCAATTCTTCTTATTGTCTTTTTCTCATCAGCATCTAGCTGGTGAATCGGGTTTCCTAAGGACATATAAAGATTTCAGTTTCTTAAGTTTTTTTCTTCTGACAACTGAAATCTTTGTATGTCCTAAGGGAATCGGATATACCAGCTACATGCCGATGAGAAAAAGACAATAAGAAGAATTGAGAAGATTCTATATAAATCAAATGCCGTTGAAACAGCTATAATATTCAATGCTACTGCTTTCAGAGAAGGACTTCTCCCTAATAATATAATAATAACAATGAAATTACCCGAGATTTTTTACTTTCCATAAATAATGAAGGGAATAAATATTTATTCCCTATGGTTCACAATCCTTCGCACACATATTGATACGACATATTCAAACTATTCTCCAACTGCAGAATACCGTGATCTGCACCAAAACTTTAAAATGGTGAATGAAAAGGCTTTGATACGACTTTGCTCTGGATTTCCGTTAATGGAGTTTTGCCCCCATAAGGTAATAAAGAACCTTTTTATAAACCAGGAAACCTTTCAGAGTGGAATGCAAAAAAGGTGGATCAATAAATTGCCATATATTGCAGCTGCTCATTTTTTCTTAAGAGCTGAACGGTTTCTGTTCATTTTTATTCTGTGATCTAGCAGTTGGCAACATTCCCCATCGAGTTGCCGTGATTTGTAGATTAAATTATCTCTGTAAAATCACGAGGGTTTTTGTGAAACTGTTACGCATAGGTAAACAAAGAAGGAATTGATATCAAATACAAAGGCATTATACACTGTTATTGTTCAGTTCCACAACATAAACAGGAATTAAATGAAGATTTCATCAATATCATGTCTGCAGTTCCCCATGCTCTTTAGACCCACATTACTTCGAATAATTTTGCTCTATTAGTTCTTGAATCCAGTTAACTACTAAGAGCAATGAAGCTTCAATAAAATGAATGTTCAATGCAATTAATGTCTTGATTTTTTACAACTGAGATCTTAATGAAAGCGGCATAAAATGTTGTTTAATATAGTTAAGAGGGAAATAATTATAAATCGAAACGTATCGTGATTTTTTGCAATCTAAGAACGGAAAGAAATAATGCATTTGTGCAGGTTAAGGGTCTTGAAGAATAAGAGCCCTCAGTTTTTTAATTTTCTAAACAGGAACCTTACAATTCACGAGCCTTGAGATAGCATGTATTTAGAAAAAATGTTGTTCGTGGCATGAAAAGTAAATAGCTTTGCTTAGGTCCACGAATCTTGAAGTGTCTAGAAGAACCTTTTGCCTGTGTAAATATCACTGGAATACATTTTAGCACAACTGGGGCCGTTTAAAAGAACTGTCTCTGGATACTTCACTTTTACTCTCTCTCTCTCTCTCTCTCTCTCTCTCTCTCTCTCTTCAACTTGATTCACTTCCATCTGTGATAATGAAGCAGGTAGTCTGGTACTTATTCATTTTCATAAGCAGAGTAATTGAATTATAATCTAGCATCCCACTTCACCGGAATTTCATATTTTGCTTTTAATTTTCATTTCAGACATCTTTGTTTTGGTCAACTTTTGACTCGAAAATAATTCGGAGTTTTGAAGCCTCATTAAAATGTTAATGGGAAGATTTTTCTTTTGTGTTGAAACTTCATTCCACGGTATAATCTTTTCCTCAAAAATGGATATAAATTGACATCTCTTGTTTAAGATATTTTGTGGAGACAATGTCCCTTAATGAAATTGTTGTTGGATAAATGTATTAATAAATGTATTACTAAATATACTGGAGTGAATCCCATTTGACAAAATAATGATATGAAAAATCATTATTCTACTTACTTGTACAAACCATTGAATCCACCCTATTGTCCGGTTAAGACCGTTTCAATAATGTTTTTTTTTTATCTCCCTGTATGCGAGGGGATCGACACAGCAAGTCACGAAGCAAGGGACGTTACGTACCGTCCTGGAAGGCTGGAAGCTCACAACGAGGTGTCTTATTTCCTGGTGAAAGAGGCTGGCTTATAAACTATGGCAATTCAATGAATTAAAATAAATATGAACTTGGAATTCAATCAAAGTATATGAACAAAAACTTGGAATTCAATTAAAGTAGATTAATATGAATTGGAATTCAATAAAAGTAGATGAGTATAAGCTAGGAATTCAGCAAACGTAGATCATTATTAGTACACAAAATATATTTCTGGAATCACGTAACTAAATATAGAGCCCCAAAAGCTATATTTTTTATATGACACTATGCTGTATCTGACCTTTCTTTATAAACGGATTACTTATGACTTCAATAAAAAAGAAAAAAAAAACTTCTAGTGAATTGCTTAGTTTCGTGTTTGGTGAACCTCTTCTCTTGGTGACAGATAGGAATCGAGGTCAAATTAAGTAGACAATGTTTCTTATGTTCTTTTGTTTAATTTAACTACAATAGAGATCAAACGTACTACACGAAACACTCACTAAAACACGCCTCTTGCCATGGATAATTACGGCGAATTACTTGAATGCTAAAGACGTTAGACTGTCCATTAATTTTGTGCGAAGATGCGTAATTGGAAAAAAAGTCAATTTTATGTCATTAGATTCGAATTATTGCAATTGGCATTCAACAGGGCAACCCACCTTTGATGATCATGACTAACATAAACGATTTTATCTAACTTCAAATCCATTATGTTTAAGTCGAGTAATCATAATTAATGGGATAATCTGTTTCCCAGAATCGTACAATGGTATCGTGTGCATTTTCCAAAAAAAAAAAAAAAACTGAAGCAATGCATTATAGAAGTGCTTTGTGAACCTTGATGGAATCAGATAGCATTCCTGAAATGTTATCCTTTGTCTGTCCCTGTGTATTGTGATGAATTCCTTTTCATAATGGAATTAGTAAGATCTTGCTATAAAAAAAAAAGAACACGTGACCTAGGTTCTATTGCGTAGATAGTCATTTGTTTCAGGTTACTAACGAATTTTTTTTCGATTGACTTGACCCCAGTACAGGATATTCTTCGTTTTGGGAAAATGAGTTAACATTGTATATTAGGAATCTTCATAAAGAATAAATTTCTTCACAGAAGCTTGGTGATTTAGCATAATAACACTTACCTAATTAAAGCCACATATCCGAATCTTGAATTGAATTGAACCGGTTCATCCCAGTCGCTGGTCTGAAGCTAAGGTGGCATTACAACATTTACGTTTCTCGGAATAAAGCCAAAATCTGCCATAAATTCGAAGAACTTCAACATACAAGAGGCTTCAAGACGCTTATTAGTCGTATATCACAGAAACATATTAAAATAAACATGTTTGTATAGTTACATAACTGTCGCTTTGTTTCTCCAAATAGCTCTGTATTATTATTATTATTATTATTATTATTATATTATTATTATTATTATTATTATTATTATTATTATTATTATTATTATTATTATTATTATTATTATTCAGAAGATGAACCTTATTCATAGAAAACAAGCTTCCAAAGACTATGGTGTTCACTCGAAAGAAGTAACAGAAGGCAATGGGAAATACGGGAAGAGGAGATTGGGTATTTGAAGCGAAAATTATTGAATAAATAGGCATAAATGCCAGCAAGCTATGAAAATGCAATGGGAAATGTTTTATGGCAGAGATGCGTTGCATATTCTCTTGAACTTTTGAAGTT
>NC_087200.1:208882825-208897825 GCF_015104395.2 Macrobrachium nipponense
CATTTCTTTCCATCATTGCTGAGTTTTGCTATTTAACCCATAGCTGGATCCTACCCATCAGGGATAGGTACTCATTTACAGCTGAGTAGACTGAGGAAATTATGGAAAGATCCTTTCCCTTTCCCAAGGAATCAACGCCGAGGAGAGCGTCACCCATCCAACGACTGACCAGCCCCAATGTTGCTTAACTTGACCTAGGTCCATTGGCGACCTAACCCACTCCTCCTGGGAATAATGGAAGGAGGGGATATAAAACACCAAGAGATGAAGGACACGATCAGGAAAGAATATATGCAGAGACTCAAGGCAATACTCAAGTCAAAACTCAACGCCGGGAAAATATGATAAAAGCCATAAACACATGGGCAGTGCCAGTAATCAGATACAGCGCAGGAATAGTGGGAATGGACGAAGGCAGAACTCCGCAGCATTTTGATCAGAAAACCAAGAAACATATGACAATACACAAAGCACTACACCCAAGAGCAAATACGTACAGACTATACATAACACGAAAGGAAGGAGGGAGAGGACTACTAAGTATAGAGGACTGCGTCAACATCGAGAACAGAGCACTGGGGCAATATCTGAAAACCAGAGGGGCTAAAGAGTGCATGGGAAGAAGGACTAATAAAAAGTAAACGAAGACCCAGAATATACAGAGACAGGAGAATGACAGACAGAACAGAGGACTGGTACAACACCAATGCACGGACAATACATGAGACAGACTAAAGAACTAGCCAGCGATGACACATGGCAATGGCTACAGAGGGGAGAGCTAAAGAAGGAAACTGAAGGAATGATAACAGCGGCACAAGATCAGGCCCTAAGAACCAGATATTGTTCAAAGAACCCCCCCGAAAGAACGATAGACGGAAATACCATCTCCCATATGTAAGGAAGGTTGCAAATACGAAAAATGAAACCATAAACCACATAGCAAGCGAATGTCCGGCACTTGCTATTCAGAACCAGTACAGGGGCCAAAAAGAGGCATGATTCAGTGGCAAAAGCCCTCACTGGAGCCTGTGCAAGAAACATCAGCTACCTTGGAGTAATAAGTGGTACGAGCACCAACCTGAGGGAGTCATAGAAAATGATCACGCAAAGATCCTCTGGGACTATGGTATCAGGACGGATAGGGTGATACGTGCAAACAGACCAGACGTGGCGTTGATTGACAAAGTCAAGAATAAAGTATCACTCATTGATGTCGCAATACCATGGGACACCAGAGTTGAAGAGAAAGAGAGGGAAAAAAGGGGAAAAAATGGTATAAGTATCAAGATCTGAAAATAGAAATAAGAAGGATATGGGATATGCCAGTGGAAATCGTACCCATAATTATAGGAGCTCTAGGCACGATCCCAAGATCCCTGAAAAGGAATCTAGAAAAAACTAGAGGCTGAAGAGTGTGATCCTAGAAACGGCACACATAGTAAGAAAAGTGATGGACTCCTAAGGAGGCAGGATGCAACCAGGAACCCCACACTATAAATACCACCCAGTGGAATTGAAGGACTGTGATAGAGCAAGAAAAAATATATATAATAATAATTAATAATAATAATAATAATCAATAATAATAATAATAATAATAATAATAATAATAATAATAAAATAATTAATAATAATAATAACAATAGAGCGATAAAGAAACATGCCATCATTGGCAACCCCTCGATAAGAAGAGCATCTGAAGACATCAAAGAAACGATTTCAAAATCCATGTCTCTCGAAGCCCCAAAGGAAAAAAAAAGGGGGGGAGGGCGCTTAGCGGATCAATCGCAGGATTTTACCTAAAACCTGACCGAGGCCCAAAGTATGTTTTATTCAGGAAGACGAGAAAATTTCATTTTCTGTCGTGAGGCTGGACGTGGGGCGAAATATTGAGAAATCAGAATGTTCTTTGTTCAGAGATATTTGTTGTTAGAGTTAACTCTTGATATAATATAATATAATATAATATAATATAATATAATATAATATAATACGTATAACATATAGGTAAAGGTTTTTGCATGAATTAATTTACACTTTCATGACATGTCTTAATCAATCAACTTTCCTATGCCTATAAACTAAGGTAATTATGAATTCAAAAATTCCGTTCATTCCTCAGCTTAGATACTATATTTAATCGCATATGAAAAATATATGAATACACTCGCTAACACATACTGCACTTACGCTACTCCTAACCATATTAATTCATTCCAGATGCGTTTTTATTAATCCACACTTCTTGGTAACATTTAATTTCTTTTGATAATCATAATAAAATTAAAATTCTCTGATCAACACTTTTTTGTATGAATGACTGACCTTGTTACTAGTTACTCTCGCTGGCATATGCTTAATTCAGTATTTATAGGAAACCGACTAACAACTTAACTTATGTTCATTTCTTCTCAGGCCACCATCTTAATATAAAAATATCAATTTTTTCCTCTATGTTTTTACGAGCATTGCGAATTGTCAGTCCACAATATTTGGATCAAGAAATTGAATGCATAAGAAAAATAGGGAAAGATTTATGCTATCCTTCACATATATCAGACATTTGTTATAATAAAGCCCACAAAAAGTTTTATACTGTAAATAACACACAGAAAGAAAATTCTAAGAACATTCTCAGTTTGCCTTTTTTTAACGGATTTGAAACCATTAAACCATTGTTAAAAGCTTTTAATGTCAACCTTGTTTTTTCCTATAATAACACACTAAAAAGAATGTTAATAAATAATGGCCCCAGAGAAAGCAACAACATAATATATAAAATTCCCTGTATGGATTGCCCTCTTTTTATCTCGGACAGTCCAGCAAAGGCTTAGATGTAAGGCTAAGCCAGCATAAATATTCTGTAAAAACTGGGAAAAAATCTAATGCATTATTCATTCATTTAAGTGAAAACAACCACCGAATAAATTGGATTGATAGTTCAGCAATTGCAAGGTCAAGAGATGTCTTATCACGAAATCTTTTAGAATCTGCTTTAATACAACTTACTTTTCATTGTAATTTCATTGTTAGTCGTGGCCTTTTCCATTTAGACCCTTGTATCTGTAACATGTTTAAGAATGACCTCAAAGATATAATTACTGACTTAAATAAAAATCAGTTGCCATAGAGTTATTAATTTTTGTTGTAATGTATGTCTGTCATGTATTGTGAATATGGTTTTGTTTACCAAGTTCTGAATAGCGTTCACCTATAATCCTTTAATTGTCTGGAAATTGTATCTGAGATGATTGTCCTAAACCTTTAATTGCACCCATTGTTTATGCTTGTTTGGGAAGGTTTCTTATCTTCCAGGTGTGTCGGATTCTAGGTACTAAACTCTTTATAATCCCTCTCTGTCAGTTATACGTATCTTCTTGTATTGTCTTTCCTAGTATTTATGTCAGTATCTGCTCAGTAAAGGACTTTAAAGTCGAAAGATCTTGCAGACCTCCTTCGTTTATCTTTCCTTCGTGGCATTTATCTTTATATATATATATATATAATATATATATATTATATATATATATATATATATATATATATATATATATATATATATATATATATATATATATTATATATATATCGAGAGAGCGAGAGAGAGAGAGAGAGGAGAGAGAGAGAGAGAGAGAGAGAGAGAGTTTGTTTGTTTTAAAAGTGCTTCAGATATTTTATAAAAGATACAAAATACATCTGGTTCTGTTGAAAGTTACTGAAAATTGTCCAGGTTAATTGGCACAAGAAAAAAATTATTAGTGAAGCATTTTCCTGTTTTGTCAGTGATAGCCGTTCATGATGATGTGTACCGATGTACATTTATAATAATAATAATAACAATAATAATAATAATAATAATAATAATAATAATAATAATAATAATAATAACTAATAATAATAATAATAATAATAATAATAATATCACAATAGCACTAGGGAATTTAAAGATGTAAATAATTACTAAAACTTTTTAAGATATTGTTTTAATAAAAATTCTGGAAAAATTTTCACATAATAATAATAATAATAATAATAATAATAATAATAATAATAATAATAATAATAATAATAATAATAATAATAATAATACGACCAGTTAACCTGCGATGCAATGACATCCCCTCGATACGAGGAGCACCTGAAGACATCAAAGAAACGATTTCAAAATCTACCAGTCTTTCGAAGCCCCAAAGGATAAAAGAAAAAGGGGGTGCGGGGGGCCCTTAGCGGATCGATCGCGGCCTTTACCGAGGGCTAAACTATATTTTATTCAGCAAAACGAAAAATCATTTGACACATCAGAAAGTGCTTTGTTCAGAGATATTTGCTGCTATAGTTAACGCTTAATATAATATAATATAATAAATTCAATATAATAATAATAATATAATATATTAATAATAATATATAATAATAATAATATAATATAATATAATATAATATAATAGTGGTAAATGTTTTTAAATAAATGAATTTACACTTCCATGACATGTCTTAATCAACTTTCTTATGCCTATAAACTAAGGTAATTATGAGTTTAAGAATTCAGTTTAATCCCCAGCTCAGATACTATATTTAATCGCATATGAAAAATGTATGAATACACGCGTTAACACATACTACACTTACACTACTACTATTCCTCTTCACCTACTCCAGCTGCGTTATAAAAGGAAAAACAATTGATAACATTCCATTACTTTTTCTAATCATAATAAAAAAAAATGATCTTATCATACTCATCTTTATGGATGACCTACCTTCTTACTAGTTATATAATCTATCTCTGGCATATGCATACTTATATTTTCTAGGTTCCAATAAAAGTTCCATACATAAAGTTATCATCGGACGCTATTTCAGTTCTTTGCTTTACATACAAAAATGACAGCTCTTTGCCACCAGAAAATATTGAAGGTTGTTCATAAATTTATCCATTTTCAGTTTATGACTGTACTCACAGGCAACGTAAAGGGATTTCTAAAAATGAATGAAGTGTGGAGATATTCTTACTGAACAGAATTGCTTGATTGCTAGGCTATAATTTTCTCTGACAGATTCGTTCGTGCGTGATTTGAGCAATGTGACTACGCATGCACGATAAGGGACGCAGTTTGCCAGTAATTTTGATGTGAGAAAAGTTGAACGTCTACGTTAACAATAAGCTCGGGAACAGTCAATACATAAGGGATTAAAATATCACAACGAAGAATTTGTCAAAATATTCCACATTATGAGGGGTCTAATGTGAAATTCTGATATTCATGTTTATGAAGTTTCCTAACTCATCTCAAAACGAAGGTATTCCGGACCTACAGTGATTATATCTCCCTCAAGAAGAAGAAAGGTACATCTGTTCTATTGAGTAGCCTGTGTTATACTCCAACCACATATATCCAAGATTATAGATTACACCATAGCCTACCTAGAGTATTTCCCTAGTACTGCTAAAAAAGTTCAAATACAAAAATGAATGCTTGAAAATAGATTACTTACTTTGTAGGTGCACGTATGCGATATCCGTATGTAGGAGAAATTAAGTTTCTGAGGAACCTTGCAGTAATCAGCTGTTTGAGCCAAACACACTTCAGATATTATCTCAGTAATTCAGTCATTCAAACTTTATTCCAGGATTAAGTGCATCAAGTTTTGTATTCACGAAACTTTCTTTGTATAACTCACACTCAAAAAAACAACTTGAAGGTAAAGATGAAAAAAGAACTGTCCAGGAATATTGGTTTTCATTCAGAGTTACTTCGAGTCAGAGGAATTTGGTCTTTTAAGAAGCAAGGACGCTGAAGAGTCACTTAGGTTTAGAACGCTCTGGCGTAAGATTTTGGTGCTAAGAGTTTCTAACTGTTATAAAACTGATTAAGAAAATTTGTCGTTTCTAACTGCTAATATGTTTCATAGACTTCACACATACACACACACACACACACACACACACACACACACACACACACACACACACACACACACATATATATATATATATATATATATATATATATATACATATATATATATATATATATATATAAGTATATTATATATATATATGACTTGAAAATGTTCTGTTACGACAGAATTCCATCTAATAAAAGGAGTCCATAAAAACATCAAAATATAGAGAGAAAAGTACTAAATTTCAGAGGCTGCTGTTTCCCTCTTCAGGTAGATGAATGAGAAAAGTTTACAGAAAAGGTGGTATTTATACCAAGAGGTCCATCCACAGGCAAGCCAATTTAGGTCACCCCTGCTGATAATCTTACTTTAATCTTCTTAAGCGTTGGTTGAATGAAAATCTTGTCGATCGTATCTGAAATCCATGCTCCTTTTGAGATGTTCATTACCTGCATCTCTTTTATTAAGGCCGATTCCATCATTTGACTCTTGTACCAGCAGTTGCTGCTATAAATTACACGTGACAAATTCCAGTTTATTCTATCGTTTTGTTCATTTATATGGTTGAAAATAGCTGAGTTCTGTTGTCCATACCTAACTGACCGTTTGTGGTGTATTAATCTCTGGGGAAGTGATTTACCTGTAAATCCGATGTAAGATTGGTCACAGCCCTGGCATAGGATTTGATAAACCCCAGTGTCCCTGCGGAATGTCTTTTGTTGGACGTTAATCAGGGATTTGGCTAAGGTGTTTGGATAAGTAAATGCAAAAGGGTTAGATTTTCCGACGGTCTGAGTCACCTTCTTAATCGTGTCCAGGTGTGGAGTTTTTATTTTATTGTTGGGTGTATCTCTGGTCTTGTCTTTAGGGGGGTCGGTAGAAAATTACGTTTGCTTTGTGAATTGCTTTCTCAATTATATGGTCAGGATACTTTAAAGACAAAAGTTGCTTACGAATTAGTTCAAATTATTTTTCCAGGAAATCTGGGGAACAAATTTGTAAGGCTCTTTACGAAGCATTTCCACATATTAATATCAATTCTTGTTCAAGAGGGTCTGGGATGACGTCTGTTGTCAGTTCCAAGAAGTTTTGCTTCAATATAACTTGACGAATATGATGTGAACATATACATTCATATGGCATTCATACATTACACCAGAAAACTTATCTCTCTCTCTCTCTCTCTCTCTCTCTCTCTCTCTCTCTCTCTCTCTCTCTCTCTCACACACAACACACACACATCCTACCATACACACTCTAAGACCCATCCACACGTACATTTAAGCCGATATTAGAAGTGAACAGAAGATTCTACATATATAAACATATGAACGTTTTTCCTCTCACATCTGTGCTTGAAGAACGCAGGATTAATGAAAAAAAAATCTAAATAAATAACGAAAGTTGTTACAGAAAGCATAATTAACGAACGAGAAAAAATGTCATCATAATCGTTGGGATATCAATGAAAAACATTCCACGGAAGTTATAGACATTAATCGGATTCCTGATTTGTACGATCTGACAGAATGGCCAACAATGATATTGTGGATATTTGCGAACTGTGGTATTACAATTACTTGATTGGGAAATTATGCTTCCTAATGGATATTAAAAGAAACAGTTCCATTTCAGATACATATACGCGTATGTATGTATACAAACACACGTACACAAACAAACATTTATACATATAGATATACGTACATATACATATACATATACATATACATATACATATACATATACATACCGTATACATATACGTACCGTATACATATTCGTACTCTTTTAGTTTCTTTGAACAGCCAAATGTCAATCCTTGCCTGAGGTTTAAGTAGACGCTCTTCTCTCTATCTTTTATCAGTAAACTCATTGAACATTATTAGGGGTAAAAACCCATTGAGGGTAATTGGTCTCATTAGGATCTCAACACGCAAAGCCCATAACGATTGACTCTCTCTCTCTCTCTCTCTCTCTCTCTCTCTCTCTCTCTCTCTCTCTCTCTCTCTCTCTCCAAGATTTAGAAAATCCTATTATGTAAGATGTTACCAGTAAGCGTAAAATTGAAATGTTAAGTAAGATTTATGACCATCTGTGTGCATAACTGGTTATTATCAATGTTAGTGTATTTGAATGGAGTGTATGAAGTCACAATATTATTATTATTATTATTATTATTATTATTATTATTATTATTATTATTATTATTATTATTATTATTATTATTATATTGTATTATTATTATTAATATTATTATTATATATTATTATTATTATTATTATTATTATTATTATTATTATTATTATATTATATTATTATTATTATTATTATTATTACTGTAATCTGATATTTTTTATAATGGTTATTGTTATCGTTACCATAATAAAACTTATTACACTAAAACTGTCTATGGATCCAGAAAATGGTCGTACATACATACACACAAATATATATATATATATATATATATATATATATATATATATATATATATATATATATATATATATATATACATATATATATATATATATATATATATATATATATATATATATATATATATATATTATATATGTGTGTGTGTGTGTGTGTGTGTGTGTGTGTGTGTGTTGTTGTGTGTGTGCATGTGCGTGTGTGCGTGTGCGTGTGCGTGTGTTTGTATTTAGGAATCTCCTGTGTTTTCTAGTTTATGCTAGTAACCAATAAAAAAAAGTCATTTAAGAGATGTTTAATTTGAAAACTAGAATCAAATTGAATAGCTTGTTACGAATACCACATCCAAGAGGGAAAAATAGTTACAGCGAAAATCGGATTTGAAATTTTATTTTTTTAAATTGCTGCTACAGTTAAAGGTTTTGAAATATTAAATATCATTGTGGATCAATTTGGGAAAAGGTAGAATTTTTGTATTAATTAAAACATATAGATAGAATGCAGAGAGTTTTATATACAAAGACCATTCTCTCTCTCTCTCTCTCTCTCTCTCTCTCTCTCTCTTCTCTCTCTCTCTCTCTCTCTCTCTCTGGATTGATGCCATTCTTGATCCTCGTAACAAAGACCACAACATTTTTGCGTTTACTGTTTATGGTTCATCAGTATAGCTGTTTACTGACGCAATTTTTCCTATAAAGTATTTATGTTCCATATTTCCGTTTTTATGGCATCATTTGCTGCAGATAGAACTATTTAATGTGGCTTTTTGTTGGGTATTGTTTACAGTTCACTATCCACACAGGCGCACACACAGCACACACACACACACACACACCACACACATATATATATATATATATATATATATATATATATATATATATATATATATATATATATATGAATAACTTGATCACGAAGTATATAAAACGTGATGCTATGTATAAATAAAGGTTTTTTTTTGCCACGAAGGAAAAAAATGAAAAAACGAAAAGTACTCGGCCAACTCGTTTTTTCATTTTTTTCCTTCGTGGCAAAAAAACCTTTATATATATATATATATATATATATATATATATATATATATATATATATATAATATATATGATATATATATATATATATATATGGGTGTGTGTGTGTGTGTGCCTAATTGGATAGTGAACTGTCAAAACCAATTATTATTATTATTATTATTATTATTATTATTATTATTATTATTATTATTATTATTATTATTATTATTACTATTTTCAGAGGGTGATATTGGACATGCTCAATAATAATTGCTATTTATTTTGTTATAGAAAAAAAGTTCAAATCAATTAATATAAAGTATCACAAGGACAGACACACACACATATATATGCAATTATTATATATATATGTATATATATATATATATATATATATATATATATATATATATATAATATATATATATATATATATATATGTATACATATATATATATATATATATATATATATATATATATATATATATATATATAATATATATATATATATATATATCTGATATAGATATATATATATATATATATATATATATAATATATATATATATATATATATATATATATATATATATCTATATATATATATATATATATCTATATATATATCTATACATATATATATATATATATATATATATATATATATATATATATATATATATATATATATATATATATATATATGTGTGTCTGTGTGTGTGTGTGTGTGTGTGTGTATATAATTGCATATATAGTGTGTGTGTGTCTGTCCTTCTGATACATTATGTTAATTGATTTGAACTTTTTTCTATACAAAATAAATAGCAATTATTATTGAGCATGTCCAATATCACCCTCTGAAAATAATATAATAATAATAATAATAATAATAATGATAATAATAATAGTAATAATAAGATAATAATAATAATAAATATGTGGCGCCGTGGAAGAGTGGGTTAGGTCGTCAATAGACTTAAGTCAAGTTAAGCAACATTGGGGCTGGTCAGTCGTTGGATGGGTGACCGCTCTCGGCGTTGATTCCTTGGGAAAGGATCTTTACCATAATTTCCTCAGTCTACTCAGCTGTAAATGAGTACCTATCCCTGATGGGGTAGGGTCCAGCTATGGGTTAAATAGCAAAACTCAGCAATGATGGAAAGAAATGAAGGATTAAATGACAACGACGTAAATGGAACTCTGGCCAACAGAGGAGCTTCGTCCGGCAACCAGGTATTCAACCCAATTGTAGGGGAAGACGGTCAGGTACTTGGAGGTCGTCATCCAGCAACTGATCACCACAACGAAAGTAATCAACAGCCTGAGATTGGAGCTACAGAGGCAAAAAGGAAGAAAAAATGGACAAGAGAAGAAAAATAAGGAAATATGGAGATGCTACATCAGAAGCAACCCGACGGAGAGAGGATATAGAAGAAGATTGGTCAACATCTGGAATGAGAGGAATAACACCCCCCAAACAGAGCAGAGACTGGCAGACCAAGTAAGGAACATAAAGAAAAAGAACTGGCTCTCCCAACAGAAAGAGAAGAACTGGAAAGGGAAACATGTCACACGACAACGAATTACACGAAGACGAACTGAGAGACGATGCCACAGAAGACGACAGGGAGGATGAGGTATCAAACAACGACACACGAAGAAACACCGACGAAGTAACAGAGAGGACGGAATGGGTAGAAAAAGATTAGACAATGGATGGAGCCAGACACAGAGAGAACAAAGATCCCCTCCATGAAAGCCTACAACACCAAGAAATTAAGGGAGAAAACAAGTGAGGTCAATGAAATAATGGGCCTAATACACACCACCAGTATCACAGAAACAAATAACTTGACATATGCAGGAGCAAGATTAGTAGCAGAACTGATGGGGATTCGAACACCAACACCACCAGCACAACCAACCCAACAGAAACCAAAACAGCAACCTCCTTGGAAAAGGCGCCTGGAAAAGCAAATCATGGTGATGAGATCTGACTTGAGTAAACTGAAAGAGATGGCAGAAAAAAAGGCTAAGAAGCAAGAAAACAAGGGAGGAACTCAACGAGAAATACAAAGTACAAGAGAGGGGACTAAACAACACAATAGAAGATGTAAAACAGAGGCTTAAGGCCAAAGCACACAAGATCCAACGGTACATGAACAGGAATAAGGGATACCAACAGAACAAACTATTCGGACCAACCAGAAAAGACTATACAGCCAACTAAGAGGGGAAGACAACCACCCAGAAATTCCTGAAGCCGAACCAAGTAAGAGACTCTGGGAAAACATATGGAGCAATCCGGTATCACACAACAAACATGCAACATGGCTCCAGGAAGTCAAGGAAGAAGAAACAGGGAGAATAAAACAAAGATTCACAGAGATCACGACAGACACAGTCAGACACCAACTAAAGAAAATGCCAAACTGGAAAGCCCCAGGTCCCGATGAAGTCCATGGATACTGGCTCAAAAACTTCAAGGCCCTACACCCACGAATAGCAGAACAACTCCAGCATTGTATGTCAAATCACCATGCACCCAATGGATGACCACAGGAAGAACATCCTTAGTACAAAAAGACAAGAGTAAGGGAAATATAGCCAGTAACTACAGGCCTATCACCTGCCTACCAATAATGTGGAAGTTACTAACAGGTATCATCAGTGAAAGGCTATACAACTACCTAAGGAGGAGAAAACACCATCCCGCCCCCACCAACAGAAAGGCTGCAGAAGGAAGTGTAGGGGCACAAAAGACCAGCTCCTGATAGACAAAATGGTAATGAAGAACAGTAGGAGAAGGAAAACCAACCTAAGCATGGCATGGATAGACTATAAGAAAGCCTTCGACATGATACCACACACATGGCTTCTAGAATGACCTGAAAATATATGGGGCAGAGGAAAATACCATCAGCTTCCTCAAAAATACAATGCGCAACTGGAATACAATACTTACAAGCTCTGGAATAAGACTAGCAGAGGTTAATATCAGGAGAGGGATCTTCCAGGGCGACTCACTGTCCCCACTACTCTTCGTAGTAGCCATGATTCCCATGACAAAAGTACTACAGAAGATGGATGCCGGGTACCAACTCAAGAAAAGAGGCAACAAAATCAACCATCTGATGTTCATGGACGACATCAAGCTGTATGGTAAGAGCATCAAGGAAATAGATACCCTAATCCAGACTGTAAGGATTGTATCTGGGGACATCAGGATGGAGTTTGGAATAGAAAAATGCGCCTTAGTCAACATACAAAAAGGCAAAGTAACGAGAACTGAAGGGATAAAGCTACCAGATGGGAACAACATCAAACACATAGATGAGACAGGATACAAATACCTGGGAATAATGGAAGGAGGAGATATAAAACACCAAGAGATGAAGGACACGATCAGGAAAGAATATATGCAGAGACTCAAGGCGATACTCAAGTCAAAACTCAACGCCGGAAAATATGATAAAAGCCATAAACACATGGGCAGTGCCAGTAATCAGATACAGCGCAGGAATAGTGGAATGGACGATGGCAGAACTTCGCAGCATAGATCAGAAAACCAGGAAACAAATGACAATACACAAAGCACTACACCCAAGAGCAAATACGGATAGACTATACATAACACGAAAGGAAGGAGGGAGAGGGGACTACTAAGTATAGAGGACTGCGTCAACATCGAAAACAGAGCACTGGGGCAATATCTGAAAACCACCGTGAAGACGAGTGGCTAAAGAGTGCATGGGAAGAAGGACTAATAAAAGTAGACGAAGACCCAGAAACTATACAGAGACAGGAGAAGACAGAAAGAACAGAGGACACTGGCACAATAAACCAATGCACGGACAATACATGAGACAGACTAAAGAACTAGCCAGCGATGACAATTGGCAATGGCTACAGAGGGGAGAGCTAAAGAAGGAAACTGAAGGAATGATAACAGCGGCACAAGATCAGGCCCTAAGAACCAGATATGTTCAAAGTATGATAGACGGAAATAACATCTCTCCCATATGTAGGAAGTGCAATACGAAAAATGAAACCATAAACCACATAGCAAGTGAATGCCCGGCACTTGCACAGAACCAGTACAAAAAGAGGCATGATTCCGTGGCAAAAGCCCTCCACTGGAGCCTGTGCAAGAAACATCAGCTACCTTGCAGTAATAAGTGGTACGAGCACCAACCTGAGGGAGTGATAGAAAACGATCACGCAAAGATCCTCTGGGGACTATGGTATCTAGAACGGATAGGGTGATAACGTGCAAAACAGACCAGACGTGACGTTGATTGACAAAGTCAAGAAGAAAGTATCACTCATTGATGTCGCAATACCATGGGACACCAGAGTTGAAGAGAAAGAGAGGGAAAAAAAATGGATAAGTATCAAGATCTGAAAATAGAAATAAGAAGGATATGGGATATGCCAGTGGAAATCGTACCCATAATCATAGGAGCACTAGGCACGATCCCAAGATCCCTGAAAAGGAATCTATCTTTTAGGAAGAAAAAAAACTAGAGGCTGCTGAAGTAGCTCCAGGACTCATGCAGAAGAGTGTGATCCTAGAAACGGCACATAGTAGTAAGAGAGTGATGGACTCCTAAGGAGGCAGGATGCAACCCGGAACCCCACACTATAAATACCACCCAGTCGAATTGGAGGACTGTGATAGAGCAAAAAAAAAAAAAAAAAAAAAACAAAAAAAAAACAAAAAAAAAAAATAATAATAATAATAATAATGATAATAATAATAATAATAATAATATATATAATAATAATCAATAATAATAATAATAATAATGACAATTAACAGCACATTTCTAGTGTCCAATACAGATTCGTATTTACAATATTCCTTAATTAAATCTTTTAGAGGACAAATTATAAACATGCACAAAGTATGAGATAACATCTCTCTCTCTCTCTCTCTTTCCTACCATTGCATCCTGCACTGAATTTAACTTTCGATGAGACTTATAGATATGACCGAAGCAAAGAAATAATATTCATTTCTCTCCCCCCTCCCCCTTCTCTCTCTCTCTCTCTCTCTCTCTCCTCTCTCTCTCTCTCTCCGTGAAGCCTCTGGGAGCATTGCTGATCACAGAGGTCTCATTAGGCTTTTATTCTATTTCCTTTTAAGCAAACTAAGTACCAGCGGCCCTCGTGGACAGGGACGCTCATATGACCCTGGAACCGATTGCATCGGTGCCGATAACGATTCCAATTCCCCCAGGGGAAGGTGTTCAGGTAAAGATGGGATTTGTTCGTTCCTTAAATCTTTCGACGATCTTACTCTACATTAAACGTTCTTAAAGCAAAGTGGACGATCTTACTTCGCGTAATGACTGCAAAGCCGACGAAGTTGGAAGGAGAGTGACTACATTAGAATGGAAAGCGGCGATAATTACAAGGAACTCTCCGATGCAGACTAAAACAAAATGGAAGAAAGAAAAATTACTCCGAATGCAAATTTCCAAAATGAGACAGAGAGAGAGAGAGAGAGAGAGAGAGAGAGAGAGAGAGAGAGAGAGAGAGAGAGAGCTGTCAAGGTGGATGAGTATCTTAAGTAATTTTTCTCATCTTGTATAAAGAGGTATTTACCTCTTTTCTAAACCAACTAAAAA
>NC_087200.1:208900325-208905325 GCF_015104395.2 Macrobrachium nipponense
ATATATATATATATATATTATAATATATATATATATATATATATATATATATATATATATATATATATACCTATATATATAAGATATATATATATATAGATATATATATAATATAATTTATACGTATGTGTGTGTATGTATATACATATTACTACACACTCATCTTGTTCATTACCTCAACAACCTCAACAGACAATCAACTTGCTTTTCATGTGCGAAGCTACTGCATGTGAATAAAATACACATAAACGTATAAAGATTCCAAATAATGAACGAAAATAATCAACATTTAATCAAAACAAGATAACTGACGTCCAATAATCCACTTGCGTTTTTAAAATCATTAACGTTTCCTATTCCACTTTACTGTTCTCGAAAAAAGAATAATCTAATCCAGTGGAGAAGTCCTAAGTATCCTGCTCCTCCCTGGGAAACAATGCTTCGTTCATATTGAGGCCATTTGTCAATTAGGTGAGTCTGTTAGTAGTCAGAAGCCTCTGGTTAATGAGAAAGGGGAGGAGGTATACCTCAACAAAGCACCGATTGATTTGCCAAAGTCACAAGTCTTCCCTTATGATGGGGACAGATGACTATCTATTACTAAACATTAATAATTTACTAACATGTTTATCTATTCATCTGTCTATCTATTTATACCTTTATTTGTTCGTTAATCTATTTTTTGCTTATCTCAAAATTTATTTATTGTTTCTGTATCTCCTGTTACCTTCTGTTACTCATTTCAAATTATCACCATATTCCTTGGCAGCTTGAATTTCAAGTCAGTGGCCCCTGTGGTGTCGTTGTTCTATGAGAATAGGGTTAATCTCTCTCTCTCTCTCTCTCTCTCTCTCTCTCTCTCTCTCTCTCTCTCTCTTGTTTTGGGCTGTAGGTTTTATTAAAGTATGTTTACTAAGTCCCTTAACCCCTAACCACATCTGCTTCAGGTACGATTGCTGTATCTTTTTCTGTACATTCTGAATCACTTTATCTCTCTGTCCAACCAGTTATATCTGCCTTGTATTCCATCTATCATTTGACTCTATTTTAATTTTAAATGGCTACAAATCATCGCAATTCCCTTGGACATCAGAGAGTTGTTTTTTGTATACGGCCTTCGACACGTGTCCTCTTATAACAAACATGAACTGAAACTTTGTTATTCTCCGAGGCATTAAATCAGTTCATCTTTTTCCTCTTCCCGGCTCTGAGGCCAGGGAGGTGACATCTCCCTAACACCAAACTTGTTTGATTTATTGAGAGGCTGAAGCTTGGCACTTGTGCTCCTCCCTTCATTTATAATTTATCTTCACAAAAGCCAATTCTCTGGGAGTTCCTGCAGGATTAGTGTTGTAGCATTCATACATACATGCCACGGTCTGAGCAAACACCAGTTACCTCCTCAACTTTAATATGGTGTATGACCAAAAATACTTCTTAATTAAGCAAAATATTTTTTACTGTTGTGTCTATTTATGATTTTATTTCCGTCTGGAATAAGGGGGAAAATATATAAATTTTCTATGAACAAAATCCTAATAGAATTTGTATTGTTAGAGATAATTCATTTATTCTTATATAGCATATCATTTAAGATTATACTATGATCTTTTTCATATACGTATATGGTTACAAGTTAGTCTCTCTCTCTCTCTCTCTCTCTCTCTCTCTCTCTCTCTCTCTCTCTCGACAATTTTTTTTATTATATATTCACAATACTAGTACAATTATGGAAATAAACTGGATGAGAAAACATTAATTTATTCAAGACGAGAGGTAAACTATCATAATAATAAAATAAATTAAAACATTTAATGCAGCCTACTATAGGTTTCACTTTAACTAAAACTAGAACCTAGGTTTCGAGAGCAGGTCTGAAAAAATCCCAAGGAAAATTGATATCCAGTATAAGTTAGAGACATTTGGCATCACGAAGGGGATATGACCCGTTGGGCATAATACTTCTTTCAAGACTCACATTTCGATTTGGTAGGAGAGGAATGATGCAGTGGGAATTGTGTATTCTCGTCTCATAATCCATTAGGAAAGGATTCTCTTATTTGCTATTTCGGTCGAGACTTATGTAAGTAGACTGTGTAAAAGAGGCAGTACGAATTATCATTTTATTTCATATTATGAAATTTAGGCTACCAAGCCGAGCACTGCAGCACTTTCAGCCATTCGACCCTCCAGACAGTGAAGGAGAAGCCTGGAGAACGGAATTAAGAATGAAGGTACTCGAAGAGCGAGAAACTAATCATAAACTATTTTTAGTATCCAATTTTCTTAGTCATTACTAACAGAATCTTCACAAACAGCAGGATGCAGCCGTTTTCTTAAAATAAAAGTAATATAAAGCTCAGGGTTGCAGGTCTAGAAGTAGATCCATAGCAAAAATCTAATTGATATTTACCTGTGGCAGATGGAATGTGTTCACAAAATTCTGTAAATGTTTGTTTATTGGCTTTCATTTATTCCTGAATACAAGCGGACACTCATCTAATGTACGGATAAGGTAATAAAGATATAAGGCTCGAGAATTTTAATTAATGTTAATTATCACTGAATATGGATTATAATCAGTGATATGGATTTCGAAGAAGTTATAAATAAATTTTAAAATAACCAACTTCCATTATCAAGACACGAGTGGTAAACCCCCCCCCCCCCCAACCCCCCCCCCCCCCTCCCCACCCCCTTTCTCTCGATCATCAAACCTTCAAGGAAGCAAAAATAACTAATTCTGGACAGAAAGTTTTGGAGAATGTGTGCTGGGGAAAGATGAGACGAAGGAGAAAGTTATTAAGCTCTCTTTTGGTTCTAAGAGAAGGTCATGTCGAAATAAATGTTGTTCTTATTTCAAGTTCCTTGATGTTAATCTACATATTTCGCAGAGAGAGAGAGAGAGAGAGAGAGAGAGAGAGAGAGAGAGAGAGAGAGAAGGGGGGGGGGGGGGGTAAATATACGTCTACTTAAAGACCATGGAGTTTGAAAATATACAAGTTGACTAGTGACCGTACCCCGTCAGGGCACAGAAACACACAAAAACTTACACGCACGAATCAGCATACATACATACATACATGCTTACATACATGAATATACATACATGCTTACATACATGAATATATCTAGGCACTACGCCAAGGTATGCACCTCTAAATTATTATTCACAGGTATAGCCAGACGATAAGCAGGTAAACAGAGCTTCCCGTAACTAACCTCTGTATTGGTACGAATCAAAATGGGCGATCATCCCGTTAAAACCACAGAGAAAACGAGCCTAATAATCGCTATTTACTTTACAATAAGTACAACAGTAACTAAGAGATGAAGACCAAATAAACTACTCAGTCACACGAATCAGGTAACTGACAATCAATTATTATAGGTATAATTTACTTAGCTCAGCACACATGTAAAAATACATAAGATATAAAATTATTTAAACTACCCTATTTGAAAGCTTCGACCATTATCGATTCAAAAACCATTGATACAAGTACAATGTAAATATTTGCTCACATTCAGTAAACGCGAAAGGATTTGCATTGCAAATGGAACTGAGCCCTTCTCTCTGGACAGAACATCCACAGCGTTATGCTGTCTATACGGAGTTGTTATCCACTACATCAATTTTCAATTTCAGTTGCAAATTCAAATGTTTATAACATCCCTGTAAGTTTTCGTCAAATGAACGGGTGCACCGAAGTGGGTATATACACCGAGAATATTAGTATCAACAGATGTAGTGTCTGATACTACAATATCACTCCTTGTAAAGCTTTGTTACATCAGATACTACAATGATACGATATGCTTGTCGGTAAATATATAAAGGGGCTGATATGCGTGATTAATGTTTGCAGGTAACGTATTTTTTGGCATTCTGCATATTTATTTTAAATGTAATTTTTCCACTTTGATTCTACAATGATTTTTTTCTCTCTCTCTCTCTTTATGCCTCAAAATGGACAATGTATTTTTTGGGAGCTTGTTTAGAATTCCATGGATATTCAGAATAATAATAATAATAATAATAATAATAATAATAATAATAATAATAATAATAATAATAATAATAATAGCGAATTTCCTGTACCTCGTTAATTCATTACAGTATTATAGTGCTACCCTGACCGCCTTCTGATATTGTGATCTGAAGAACCAAGGTTCCACTTGCGTCCCTCTGAAAGGTCAGAACGGAATAAGAGATTTCCAAAAATATTTAAGAACAGACTCACATTCTGTATAAGATTTCCTATGCATTAGTTTCCTTCTAAAAATATGAACTCTATTCATCATTGCCATGTTAGCTTCTGTGATCGTTTGATTTTCATCCCGACTCGTTCTCGGCATCGCGCGCGTGCACGCACACACACACAGACACACATGCACTCACTTTTAAGAGGTAATATATATTGGGGGGTGTAACCTTTCACGCCGAAATGTAACATTGGAATGTGATGTATTTGCTTTGCATAATTTATCATTTTATATTAGATCGTTAAAGAAAGCAACATCATTCTTCACATGTAAAATTCACACTAGAGTTTCTTTTTTCAAATATTTTTCAATAAAATGCACCATTATGATAAAATCGTAATACATTCCGGCATTACTGTTTATTAAGAGGCATTACTTATAAAAAAAATACTATTGAAATCAAATCATAAAAAAATAAACAAATAAAATCTCTACTGACATTATTAACAAAATTGAAATTGCTACAATCGTAACATTGCTGAAAGGAGCAGAATAGTTTTATTCTCCATTTCATAGAGAAAGAATTATTTAATGCAGTTTAACGATAAAAATAAACATATTTCCCTCTACATTCAACACTCACTATCGTCTTCACAGCGAGGCTGCTGAAACTTAAATACAAAACTGACTTTATTCGACAGCATTTTCTATTTAAATATTTTAGTGATATGTTGTGCATTATATCCTCCTCACCTGACATTTTCTAATTTAACTGCAATATGCCAGGAAAGGAA
>NC_087200.1:208910325-208930686 GCF_015104395.2 Macrobrachium nipponense
GATAATACCGACTTCGTAAGTGATCTACAAACCCCAAGACACTCCCATGAATATGGAAGTGCAATACCAACCGACTTAGCGTAAGATTATCGCAAGTCTAACATTACCTCATAGGGCGCCTTATTATACAAGGCACAGCCCTAAAAGTGGTGGCAGCGTCCCAGAAGAACTCTACAATGTCTTACGAAGAAAAGCCAGAATAATGAACAATGTATACCAGAAGTCAACGACGACGAAAGCAACAGATTCTTCAAGCAACCTAGTATCATCGTTTAGTGAGCGACTTCAGAAAACAACAAGAACTCTTCAACAACGACGAAAGCAAGAGATTCTTCAAGCAACTTAGTATCATCGTTTAGTGAACAATTTCAGTAGTAAATACCTTCAAGAAACAAACCCGACGTGTCTTTTTCCTACGGCAACGCAAGCTTCGTCTCTCATTAGAATCATTCAAGAAAACATCGTTAGTGAGCGTTTCCGGCACTTCAAGAAACAAACCGAATGCTTCTCGCTAAGTACAATTTTTTATTCATTTGGAGTAACTGAGTGTTTCCTTTGCAGGTCGAATTTCGTTATTCCTGTGGCTGAAGTTACGAGACATTCTTAATCTTACTTTTTTTTACAGAAATTATCTACATCATTGAGATTTCGCTACTGTGAGTTTTTTATCTTTGAGTGACTGTTTCCAGAAGTTCTACTGAAATATCATAATCATATACTATGTTAATTTTATCATTTTGGGTGATTATTAATCCCTTACGTAACAAATCATATTAAACAGTAAATATGCGTTTACACAGTGGACGTCTGTATTTATACAGATGCATAGTTAATAATATTTCGGGTCATGACAATAAATGCTCCTTTGCAAGTCCCGATCGCAGTTTTAGCCTTGAGTTTTTTTAGTTATATAAAATATCGAACCTCAATGACTCAACTTAACTTTAAAAAATACGGCTGGATTGCAAGGAATAACATGTCTGTAAAAAACTTTCATTAGGCTAAATGTGCTGACCAGGATCCCTCACTATTTCAAATTTTAGCAAAGAATGAAGTAAACAACAGCAAATACACAATAACGCAGTAGAGATAACTTAATTTAATAGTAATCGCTCAATTCTTTATAGTTCGTCATTCCTACGTTCGTTGTTTTATACGTAACTAGCAGCAACATAATGCTAAAAACATACAATACGTTGTCGATGGTAATAAAGAGAAGGATCCTAATTATTACAAAAAGAAATAGGTAAACAGTAGCCCTTTCAGAAACAAACAAATCGTGCTTAAGCACTTGGGTATTGTGTCATCTAGTCAAGCGGTCAGGGTCGGTTAAATCTGCCGAGTGTTCAAAGCATAGCAAATTCCACACAATAAGCAACTCTAGCAGAGTGGGGAAAAGCGATGTTGGATCATACATGCCAATACCTTTTTGAATTAAATAGGAATTTTCCTATGAATATCACGACCGTATCAAGTAATCAGAGCAGGTTCTAGTAACTTTAATACAATAAGTTATTATAAGTAGTGGTGGATTAAGCCCGACTGTACGCGCCATAAAAATTAGAATATCTTGTTTTATTCCTTTAGTACACGTAATATCCTGTATTTACGGACTCACTGTCTGTTGTTCGAACTTCCCTAATGAGAAGTCCGGATAAGCGAATGCTTACAGACACCTCTATAGTTATAAAAAACATTGATCTGTATCTAGTGTAATTGTAAGATATCCATCTAGGGGTAAACAAAATATTATCTTACATCCTGCAAAATAAGGCGTGTTTATCAAAGGAAAATCCTATAAACCTTCAAACATATTAAAATCTGTTTGAACAAAAAAGAGACAGTTAATCAAATAATAACTTATATAAAGGAACTATACATTTGTCTCATAAATCGTAACATTGTTCAAACGACCCAACAGAATTCTCCCACACCCGCAGTCGCAGTTTGCACGCAAAATCTCGAGAAGCATGCACCCTCGAATGTCCTAGTGCGTGTAAAAAGACTTTGCTGGGATCTGAAATTTTAATCCTTCCCGACACTCTGAAATATAACGATTTCTGTGAAGAAAGCCCTAGACACGGTTGACTCGCAGTAACAAGTTAATATAGTAATCCACAAAAACCTATACATATAAATATCGCATTTCTTTTATTGTTGCTAATTTTTAATCACGTCCAATCAGTCGTAGATGAATCTCTCTGATAATCTATCTAAAGTAATATCCGTAAAGTCATTCAAGCAGAGGTGATTCAGCAGAAATTTTTTTTTTTCTATTATCTGAATACCAGGCAGTTTCTCCACTAGCGAGTGATCTCTGGGAAAAACGGATGTAATTTAACACAAAATACGGTCTAAGGACAAACATAAAGCTATATACGTACCTTCGTATAGACTCTCACTGAAATTTCAAAATAGAGGTAAATGACGCAGTTGAAAAATGTTAGTAATAGGAGCCATTAGGAAATCAAATAAGCCCATATAATTTTCCCTCAAACGTCATGCCATAAAAAATCGGACTTGGCGTATCTGTGTAGATTTCTGTCGCTTAAACAAGGAAACGACTCCTGATAGTTTCCAGTGCCATGTACCGACGACATCTTATCTCTGTTAGGTTAGAATAAATTTTTCACCAGCTTGGACTTACTTAAAAGCTTTTACCAGATACCATTACCTAAGTGATTGTACCTCATACACCGTTTTCAGCACACTCAGGGGACATTATCAATTTTTACGTATGCCTCCGGCTCACGTTGCGCCCCAATTACAATATAGTGTTTGGAGACTTTTAGGGGATAACCTACATGCCTATATGGATGATCTTGAAATCTTTTCTAATACCTTAGAAGTACATTCACATAAACTAGAGCTAGTGCTACAGAGACAAAGACAAATAATCTCAGAGTAAAATATCTAAATGTGAGTTTTTAAAAAACCGAACATGTTTATCTAGGTTTTATGTGTCTAGTCAAGGTCTTAAAGTAGTCCATGGTAAGGTGTCGGCTATTCATAACTTCCGGTACCTATTAACGTAAAAGGGGGATACAGCACTTTTGCGCTGTAGTGGGTATTACAATCGTATGTAAATATGTAACTCTTCAATCATGACAGCTCCTTTAACAGATCTTACGAAGAAGAGCGTAGATTTATTATGGTCTAAAAAGCATCAACAGGCGTTCGATATCTTAAAAGCGGAATAATGCAGCTCACCTAACTTAAAAATCCCTGATTTAAATAAGGAATTTTTTTTATTGCAACAGACGCCTCAGACCAAGGGGTAAGAGGGGTACTACTTCAGTAATATGATAAACAGTTCTTTCCTATAGCTTCTTATTCATGTAAACTAAAGCCCTCTGAAAGTAAATATAAAGTAATAGGCCAAGGAAGGGCTAGGTATCTTTAACTCACTAGTACATCTTAAGTTCATAATGTTCTTATGGTCTATTCCTGATAAAGTCCTTACTGAACATGAGTCCTTTACCGAGTTTTTCAAAGGCTTTAATCACAGTCCAAAAGGAACTCGGTGACAAATGATCATTCAGGTCTTTGGAGCCAAGATAAGATATCTACCTGGGAAAGCAATTATCATAGCTGACGCATTATCCCGCAATCCCGCACCATACTGCAAAGAACCATTAATTGAACTAAAAAAAAAAAATATATATATATATATATATATATATATAAATATATATATTATATATATATAATCTATATATATATATATATATATTATTATATATATATATATATATATATATATATATATATATATATACTATATATATAAATTATATAAATATATTTAATAATATAATATATATATATATATATACCATATATAATATATATATATATATATATATATATTATATATATAAAACATCCGTGCCTATTGTTAAAACCGTATCTAAACTAAGAAAATTCCTTAACCCAAGAGATCGCGAGCATTGAATATCTGGGTCGGAGCGCAGAACTGTTACAAACTGAACAAAGCAAGAGTCAACAGACATAACCCAAAACAATAAACACTTCAAACGGAAACAGAGTCAGCAGCAATAAACACCAAACAATAAACACTCCGAACGGAAACAGGGTCAACGGCTAAGCAAAAAACAATAAACACTTCGAGCAGAAACCCTAAAGCAAAAATATTTTAAAGAAATTATGTGTATCAGAATAATGTAATCAAAATGTAATATTAATATGTAGGTCCATGACGAGGAAAACCCAAGAACACAGCAATGACTAATGACCAGGTAGTAGTAATAATCTCTTTCATACCAATCGTCATAAACTGGTTGCATTCCGTCATCCAGGGTTCCCTACTATGTCACAGAAAGCCAAATCACTGTTTTACTGGCCTACAATGCTTACAGATATAAAAAGCACATAACTGATTGTAACACGTGTCATGAAAACAAGGGACACACTAAGACACCTGTCAGTTAAGGGCCTATCCTGTGCCAAATCAATCCTGAAAGATATACGTAGAATTATTAACAGAATTACGAGTCTGACAGAGTGAATGAACACTTCTTAGTGTTAATAGTTCCTTGACACGTTATATCGAATTAAATAGCACTAAAAACAAACAAACCACCGCAACTTGGCGTTGTGTTAGGAATATTTATGATGCTAAATCAGTAAACATGGAATTCAACACATGATAATCTGACTCGGGTGGTGTAAATCAATAATCTCCTTAACTCGTGTGAATTCCTTTCCATTAAGAAAACCAATAATATATATCACCCAGAGTCAATCGGTTTGGTAGAATAACGGATAATTAAATAGGAAGTGTCAATGTCTTACGAGTTACAACTCGTGATATTGGATCCGAACTGGATTATAGCGGTTCTCGCGGTTTTAAAATACCTTTATCATTTATATCTTGTATCTATAGAATTGATGCCGCAAGTAGCCTTATACAAGCGCCTAAATTTCAGTACGCCGCTAGAACACTTTTCCACATATTCAAGCCAACATTAATTTATCAAATATATATATATATATAAATAATATATAAAAAAAATAAAATATGGGATACAAGTGGAGTCAATATAATACACTCCGTAAGAAGTCGGAAGGGTTACAAATTATAATAAAAAGGAATCACGATAAAATCAATAAGCAAAACGTAACCATAGGTTAATTAAATATCCAAATATATATGCGTAAAGATTTGAACTCAAACTTAACGCTTTAGTAATGACAAATAAGCTAAAAGTTCAAAACACATATCAAAACCTACTGAATATTTGTCTGTCCCGGTAATTTATATTCGTAGTCAATGAAAAAAAAAAAAAAATAATAATAATAATAAATAAATAAATAAATAAAATAAAATAAAAGAGATTTTAAAGTCAGGAAGTCTAGAAGTGAAAATCTTATCTATGGAATAATCCTATATGAATCTTATACAGGGCTAATAATATATATAGAATTTGTACGGAAACCTTTTTCATTAGTTTGAATAAGGAATATTTAATTTAACACAATTCCAACATGAAACTAATATATTGTTCAATTTTGGTACTGTTTTTTTTTCAGACATTATTCTCATGCGGGTGGAGAATTAAAACAAAAAAATATCATTTTTTTGAAATACTAATGTCGTTATCTCTTACAGCAAGTAACGTAACTCTTAAGCTGGTGACGACGTCATCAGTTCTAGAAGGTCTGTCGCGTTTGCCGTATCAGCATTGATTCCTTTAACCTCAAATATCTGCTTGCACAGGCTTCATCTCGCGCTTGCAAAGCAGATTGACTGGAGAAAGGAATGCTTAGCTCATGAACTTCACATGACATACCACATAACCTATTCATATCCGTGTGTGCAATGCAATTTTAGTTAAGGACTTGCAATCGTTTTAAAATGAATAAACAAAATAAGCAAATAGAATTTCTATAACAACAAAATGAATTAATTTTTTTTCTGAACCTCATAGACAATTAGAGTCAATAATTCAGCTTATGACATGGGTAAACGGACATTTAGAATTATCAAGTTATGGATATGAAATATTTACTTGCAACATTAGTCTATTACAATTCAAGTAAAACATTCATGGAAAAATGTCACATTTTCTTGAAAAACCCAAAGTTTATTTAGAAATTAGTTACATAGTGTGTTTTTTCGTTGCATCTCCTACCTATTAAATAAAGTTTTCAAAATTAACCTCAGAGGATGCGCGCGAGAAAATTGAATATGAAACTTTTGTTAGGGGCACATAGGATCAGATTTTATCACAACTTAATTTCAGTTAGCATAGAGAAATACAGAATCATGATTAATATTCTCTTTGACTCTTATGTTGCCTGGCAATCTTACAAATAGCTCCGTTTTCCACTTCGTTGTCTAGTAACTTACTACCAGTAATATCGAATTTTCTTTGGGATTCGTATTGATATCTGTTTATTTTCTATAATTATGGATATTTTTACAGTCCTCATAGACCTGGATAGGTTCACTCATTGTTAACGCCATGGATAAAAAAAGTTTGTACGGCTGACTCTTTTGAATTCCACAAATATCAGCGAATTCATGTGGGTTAAGTCTGGTCTTAATGGCTTTCTTCCCCCCTGTATTTGGATGTCGTCTGAATTTACTTTGCCCTTGTGACAAGTATAATTTCACTTGCAGGCTGATTAATGGAACCTGTTACAGTATCCTGCAGTACGAGAGTTTCACATCGCAACTTCAAAAAAAATCGTTCGTCGCTGCGGACGACGGCAGTCGAGTAATAACAGCCTACAATGTGAAAGGAATAAGCACCATCATGGACTTCTTCGACTGACACCGTATCTCGTCATTAATCTCATATTAATGCGGAACGCTCCGGCGGTTGTCGGAAATCGACTACAAAGGGGACATACTTCCGACAAATTACGACCCGAAGGATATTCAACTCTACTTTGCTGGCGAAGGACTCGTGCTGGGGATGATTTTATTCATCGCGAACGTAATCGTGTAGCTTAGGATGCAGAGAATAAGTATGAGCGCAAAATAGAACGTTGGACCCGCCCAGGCAAATTTTCCCCTTGTTTTAACCCTGTGAAATTGGCCGTTTCATTTGGCTATAGGTGGTTGTCTGGAACTGTGTAATGGACGAAAAGTTGTTCGAAAGCTAGTTAAATGTGAAGTAGTATAACCTCGGTCATGTATCCTATATATATAAATGATCATAAATAACAGAATCGAAATATATTTTTGCGTGTAGCACTAGGAATCTATATATAATGATCATAAATACAGAATCGAAATATATCTTTGCGTGTACGCAATAGGAATCTATTTAAAGTGCACATATATTAATCATAATTATATGAATCCATATACATATGTATAAACAAATCAGGTAGCCTATAATCAATCTGTTACCTTTTATCTTACCAATATCTGCAGTTATATATGAGTTAGTATATGGATTAATAAATCAGATATATAACATTTAGCATAAAAATCAACGAATCAATCAGCATAAACATTAATAATTTTATCAATTCATATATGAAATTTTTTATCAGTTAAAATATGATTTTTATCTTAATCTTCATTCTATGCAATTCTGTCAGAGTACATTAGTATTTTTCTGTAGCATATGTATCTTAATGAGATGAAGTGAAAAACTGTATCATTATATATCACGTGATCACTATTATTTACCAATATCATTGTTTTATATTTTATTACTTGAAATCAATTCATGTACACCATGAATTTTATTTACTTATATATATATATATATATATAGATATATATATATATATATATATATATTATATATATATATATATATATATATATATATACTTCACATAGTGTCTGTATCACATCCTATAAGTCAAATGCAAGTCAAGTTTGAGTAATATTCAGTAGTTGGTTTTGGTAGCTGACCGAGCTAATGTAAGTGTTTACATAATAAAAATATGGAATGTTAGTCCATATATATAAAAGACTAAAACTAAAGAGTCAACCAGATTGCTTGCAGGAATGTGATCAGACTAGAGACGCTAAAGATGACTATACAATAAAAGTAGGCTAAGATAACATGCCGTCACCTGTAGTCATTCAATTGTTATAAACATTAGTCCAAGCTCCCTGCTTGAGACAACTACCGCGACCTATAAGTTCAAACGGCCTACGTGATCTGTAGCGTGTCTCATTTTGATTGTATGTTCGTATGAAACTATGTCATCTGATTGTATGTTCATATGTTCGAACTACTGTCTGTTCCTTCATATCTTGTTACAGAGATGGTAGACAGGCAGAATAGAGTTAGCTATCGTCATCAGAAGACCTTAATCTCTTTACCTAAGCTTTATCATGTAGAGAGAATAGAATTAGCCATCATCATTGGCAGAAGCGATCAAGCTATCGTTATTAGAAGACTTGTACAATCATACCTGATCTTCACCATGTAAACTAAGAAGAATATATATATTTTTATACTTCGTGTTTTCTACAAGAACCTCCTCACCGAATCATCATGAGTTTAACACATCGTCGTCATAAACAAGAAGATAATCCCGACTTCGTAAGTGATCTACAAACCCCAAGACACTCCATTGAAGATGGAAGTGCAATACCAACCGACTTAGCGTAAGATTATCGCAAGTCTAACATTACCTCATAGGGCGCCTTATCATACAAGGAACAAGCCTAAAATATATATATATAGTATATATAATATAAAAATATATATATATATTATATAATATATATTTAGAATTCTATAAATATTATATATATATATAGTATATATAATATATATATATATATTTATATATATTATGACTATAATATACTTATATTTTTTTTTTTTTTTTTATTTATTTCCTCATTAATTATTTATTGATATAATCCATTTGACCAGAAGATATCATAAAGATAGTTACAGAAAATGGAAGGAATCTGCACAACCAAACAACCTAGAGGGGAAGCAGTCTGCTAAAAGGAGATCGAGGGAGATGAGATGAGATTAATGGTCTAGGTTGAGAGTTGCTCTTTTTGCTCTTGGGAACCAAGAGGATGGGGTTGTCAACAGTTTATCTCCTCTTGTGGGTTTCATGAAAGCCTTGGAGAAATTTTTCTTGTATTAATTGGTTGCTTTGCCAAATCCCATTAACTGATCATTACTTTTCGTTGTTAGAATTTCAAAATGCGTCATCGTTTGTACCGAGAAAATGTTATCTAAAATTTATTTTGTCTCATAAATATAACGCTTATATTTCTGGTAATGATGATTTATAACCAATAGTCCTTTCCAGATGGCCCACTTTTATTGCATTATATAAATTCAGAATTGAGAAAGGGGCAATACATTTAAATTTAATTGATAGCGATTTGATAATGAGAGGATCAATATCCCAGGGTGATAATCAGTTATTTACCATAATCTTGTTGTCAAATATGCATAGAAAATAATGAGCAGTAGTATATAATCCAATAGTGATGCTCTCATTTTTTAGGTAACCTCATATACAAAACTGGTGATTAATTTCTTATTAGGGGTGAGATTTACGATAGCAATTTTAATTCATGAATATTCCAAAACATTTTCCTTAAACTGGGGATTAAATATCTAACAGAGTTTACAAATAAGCAATAATTTTGGTCTCTGATCATTAAACGAAAAAAAGCACGAAAACTGATTCATTTGAGAGACGATAGGATCAAGTGTTGAGATCCATCCCACTTGCTGTCAAAATCAGGACTCCTCCAAAGGAGCCCAAGTGCTCCTCACGACGCCTGCAACGACTTCCGGGGTGAGTTAGAGGTTAGGTCGTTGGCTTTGCTTGGCTTAGTCATATTCAGGAGCAGTTTGGGTTGGAGGAATACTATTCGTTTGAAGGCCCGTTTCTCCTTGTCATTAAGTAATTCTGGATTTAATTCAGCAAGGCTGTCAGATTTAAAAATAGATCTGACTAACCAGGTTAAATTAATTATTCAAAATATTAACCTTCGCATATTTAGCATTCTGGGTTGTGTATAGGATTAAATTGAGACTAAAAGTGCACATGGACATATACATAGACACACGCACACACATATGCATGTGTGTAAAATACCAAACATTTGATGTCTATCTTTTAAATAGTGTATAACCTACTTCTCAAGAGACACATGTGATTATAAGAGAGAAAATGATCAGAGATGCAATGCATAAGTTTACCTTCGCTGTTCATTAGGGATAGTCACATGAGAACTAGAATTAAGAAGTAAACTGAGGTTGTTTCATTTTTAAATCATCCGATTATTAATTTTCTTCGGTCACTTTAGGGATCAACATTACTTAAATATTCTGTATTTCAGGCTCTTAAGTGTCCCATTAAGGTAGTTGGTCCAAAGAGCGTCTTTAAACTTTGACCAATTTAAATATGCTTATTAGTTTTATTATCGTAACATTTTTGTTACCTCATCAGTTTATGTAGAATTGAAAAAAAGAATGAAACATCACATTTACGTAGCCTTGATTACGTCGACTCAAGTCTGGATTTAGAAACGAAACTGAAATGTTTTCCAACTGATTTAGAAACGAAATCATGGACGTTTGTGCTTATAAATATCCAGTGGCTATTATGCTGGAACTGCATTTAGAAACCCCTGCATTGCTTCCCATTTAATGTAACAATGCAACCAATGATGTTCTCCTTGAAAAATTCATAAGGCTGTTACGCGTGCGCTGCATTGAGACACTGATGCAATGTTTCCCATCTAATGCAGCAATGGAAGCAGTGCCGTTATGCTTGATAAAATCGCGAGGCCATTATGCTTGCACTGTATTTAGACACTGTTGTAATATGAACTCTTAAAAATTCTTATTTACACAACACAAGTCTATTTTATGATTTACTACACAACAGAACTAGTAAACAAGGTAAGAATTCAGAATTATCTACTCCAGAGTTTCCTCAGTGTCTACCTTTCTTCTTTAAGAACACTTTTGTGAATATTATACGATATTTATTCAAGAACTCCAACATATTCCTCGTTGAAAGAAGAAAACTTCACAAAAAATATTTATCTAAGCCTTTCATTCATATCCTGTTTCTATTTTGGAGTAAACATCAGGTTCTTCAGCTTTCTGTATAAAATGATCTTGTTAGTAAGTGTAGCATGTAAATTTTTCTTATATTTCAATGTTTTCTTCTACCCACATACATACACACACACCCACACACACACACACACACACACACACACACACACACACATATATAATATATATATATATATATATTATAATATAATATATTTTTAATATTTATATATATATCATAATACATATATATTAAATTATATATTTAATATATAAATATATATTATTATATATATATTATATTATATAAATATATAATTAATTATCTATATATATATATATATTTATGTATATATAATATATAATATATATATATATATTATATATATATATAAATTAATTATATAGTATATATATATAGTATATATATATATATATATATATATCATATTATATATATATATATATATATATATAAATATTATTATATTATATAATTATAATATTATAATATTATAATATAAAATATTAATATTATTAATTAATATATTAATTATAATGTATGTATAATAAAATATAATAATATTATATATATATATATATCATATATATATATATATATATATATATATATATATATATATATATATATATATATATATATATATGTGTGTTAATATTAAATATTATGATATATATATATATATATATAATATAAAAATATATATATATATAATAATATATATAGATATATAAATATAGATGTAAATATATATAATATATAAGATAGGTGTTGTGTGGGTATAAGATATATATCTATATAATTATAAAATATATATATAATATATAAATAAATATAATAATATAATATAGTAGTAGATATAATATATATATATATATATATATATAATATATATATTAAATATTATATATATAGATATATATATAGATATATATTAATATGTATATATATATATATAGATATAATATATATTGATATATATATAATATATTATATATATATATATATATAATATATATATATATTATTATATATATTATAATAGATATATATATATAATATATAGATATATATATATAACTTCTCATGAAAAAAAAATTAAACAAATTCAGGATTCTAATCGCATCTTGTAGTTACGTTAAATTATCTTATAGCTTCTAAGGAAGAATAAGAAAAAAAATATCAAAATAAAAGCAAATGAATTAGTTTCTTTTAAATTAAGAATATTATGAAGGTGATAGTAATATCATTTAACAAAAAATCTACCTTTTCAATCCCTTTTACGTAAATCTCAGAACACGTTACTACCATTTCACAAAATGCTTAAAACCCCTCTCTCTGCAATGATCCCCAAACTTTTCGCATCATTGGCTCAAGGTTGAATTAATTACAGTAAATCTTCATTTACAACGACGTCCAATTACTCTTGAAGTTCACTGAGGCGTAATATACACCGGAGGATAGGGCTGCAGCGCTTAATTAAAGCTAATTAGTTGTTGAAATCTTATATGGCTCTTGGAGTGGAGATTATGCGATGGTACTCAGGTGTCAATACTGATACGGGTGGTAGTTTGACATTTCATTGTGATAATCATTCATTTCCAATCCATTCCCCTTTCCCTGAAGGAAGGGAATTATTTTCCGAGATGTGAAACGAGAGTTGATGGTCTTAATCATAAATCAATCAATGGTTACAATTATGTTATTGATTACCAAATCGAAGTTGAAATAATTAAGAACAATGAATCAGTGATATACAAAGATAAATGACAATAATTCTAATTTTCCTTTTGCTTCAGCGAACTTGCATACTACAAGTAACAAATCCCAGGTGATTGGAGCATTAGAGTCCACATAGGTATTTATAACCTTCTCTGGACATCCATTGAACATTATAGCAAGAGAACACCTTGTGTTCCAGAATTCTTCTGGGATGAATTCAAGATCTGGTTGGTTGTGTTTTGCAGGAAGTTGAATCAAATTCAGTGCGAGATGGATATTGCAATATTTGTGAATTTGAATATCTATTTCCCTTTATTTAGTTACTCAGATAGAATGAGCTACTTTCTTTAACAAAATAGCAGGGACACCATCAGGCCCAGCTGCTGCTCCATTTATAATTTCATTAATAACCTGCACAATATCGGCTTCATTGATATCTATGTCTGATGAATATTCACTATTTTCATCCCTTATTTCTGTATCATTATCTTCAGATTCCATAACGGTACCCATTCCGTTATGGGAAAGATATTGAATTATATATGTTCCTTTTTCTCTTATGTGCGCTATGTAATGGGGGGAAAGTTCACTTATTATTGTTGTTATTACCTTATTTTTTTTCTCCTTTTTCTTTTTTTTCTTTTCTTATGAGAGATGTTGTAATGGGGGTTAAGCTCTAAATAGCATTTTTCTTTTAGATAGGAGATATAATTTGTCAGGGTACGTGAGTTGGATAGAAGGGGTGTTTGGCGTTATATTTTATGGAGGCTAGTTATATAAACCATAAAGGGGTTTTTACACTCATGAGGGTCGCAGACGCTGAATAATGGCGCGTGCTGAGTTGTTCCAATTTGGTTTACGCACTCGACCCGCGATAACAATTTGCTCGTCCTACAGGGATCCCAGGTGTTTGATGGTTCCTGCAGGGTTCTCTCGGATTTCTTCATGGTACTTAGTCGGCGTGTCTAAAACTCGTCCACAAAAGTGTTTCATAAACACCTACATGGAAACCATGAGGCAGTTCGAATTCTGCCTACAGTGGAGACCGTTACAGTCCCGCCACTTGAGGATAGTGACAAGGATCAATTCTTCTTCAACGAGCGTTACACTATACCAATATTAATTATCATGTTATGTGCTATACTGATCACCATTTGTGCGCTTGGAGTTCTTAAACTTTTGTGTATTAGACGAAGCACAAGAGCTCCAGCAACGGAGTTGGCCCTAAGTCATGTGGTAAATTGATACATTGTGCATTAGTTGCTGATGTGGTGTGCGACAGGAGTGCACAGAGGACATAGGTGGCCGAGCCATCTTACAAGTGTGTAATGTTAAGTGAAATCACATATCATGTCTTGCTTGGAGACAAGCTGAGCTGTAAGGTCAGCTTACTTGAGTGAAAGGAATTTGAATACTCAAGCAGTTTAACTGAGAGGTCACTCACCCTGTCGTTAGGCATGTACATTCGTTTGTACGGATGTTACAGGCCTAATAGTCCAAGGCACTTGCGAAAGTCACATTCTTTTCGGTGAACACAAAGAGGTCAGGTGGTACACGCCAAGTGTCGGGAGAGAAAGCCCCATCATAAAGGTAGGACATATTTTGTAAAGACTTAGAAAACCATTACCTTTGAAAAGAGAGAGAAGTGTGAAATACTCTCTTTATGTGAATACTTTGAAAAGAGTGATGTGTGAAGTGTATCTTTTATCCATTATTATCTTTATTACAGATGGCTAATTTAGAGACGGGATTCTTTAACCTGACTATGTTAAATGAACTTATTGACATTTTGGGTCTGGGAGTGAATTCTTAGTCAGGAGGGTAGAATGTTAACTTACTTGTTTCTTTATGGGCAGATTTGGGTTTTCTGTCATTATGACTTGTTAATCACTTTGTTCTATTTTATATTCAACTGCTTTGGGTAATAAATAGTATATTTTTGTACTTACGAGATCTTAATAGCCTGACGACATGGTTGCAGACAGAGGGCACCATTGACAGCAGGTAAGAGTTTCCAATTTGTGTAGTTTAATAAAAAGGAGGGGGGGTGGTTGGTGTAAGATATATATATATATATATATATATATATATATATATATATATATATATATATATTATATATATATATGTATATGCGTGTGTGTGTGTGTGTAAAAACAAGAACATCAACAGGTAGGTTGATTACACAAACAATAAGGCAAGCATGGCGATTTTAAATGACCCAAGAATTACTACAAACTATCTTAAAAATAGGAATCAGGAAAAAATCCACATTTTGATAATGTAAGAAATTATGAATTTAATATAAAAGAAAAGAAGTCATTAAGATATCCACTCAGATTTGTACTTTCCACATAATGTTACTTTGTGGGGGTTGGGGGGGGGGGGTGGGAAGTGAGTTGGGGTGTTGGGGTATGGGCATGTGGGTGGGATTCATAGCCCCAATAATTCTCTTTCATGCAAAAAGCTCCTGTTCCGTGGTGTGGTTTGTGTTGCCATTTATTACTACTGCTTTATCCAGGGTTCCGGGAGAGAGGAATGGCCTATTATACTCCTGAAATATATGAGGTCACCTCTGGAAGCTCTGGAAGTGGTGACTGCAAATAGAGATGCTTGGCAACAGTACCGTCAGGGAAAAGAGGACATTAATTGATGGCGAAGGTTATGCAAGTATAAAGTCTCTCTCTCTCTCTCTCTCTCTCTCTCTTATATTAAAAGGAAATATATGGTTATGCCCTGAATTGTTTTAATGTAGTACGCTATGTACTCTAGGTGTTTGTGAAGAGCTTTGTTGCCATTCTATATCTTCAGGTTTTTGTTAACGACAGAATTCAAAGGCCCTAGCATGGCTGTCCCATACCATTGTACACTTAACCTTGATTTCTGGAACAGGTGACACGCAGGCGTGGGTATAAACAAGATTCCAAGACAACAGTGACACTCACAGGTTGCACTCATAACATTTCGCCATGGCTTCACTCTTTATTAATTTATATGGAGATACTTGACTATCAGTGAAAAATTGACATTTTCCCACAAATGGGCTTAATATTCTAAACACTTTATGAACTGTAGAAATCCTAGTAGGATATTTTATATCATATTTTTTTAATAGGTTTTTTTAAGGGATCAGAAGATTATCCGATTAAAGGAAACAAAAAGTGTATTTGTATCTGAATAGATATCATTAATTAGTTTCAAAACCCGAATCCTATTAAATGAAACAAAAAGTGTATTTGCATCTAAATAGAGTTTATTAATTTGCTTCAAAACCCGAATACTATCTTTTTGTGCTCTATATTATAAAGCCTTGTCACTTCCAACATGGGAGATAACCTAAGCACCCATCATCGTAATCATTATTTATCAATGATATCCTGATGATATGGAACTTCACTTGGATTCCCTCTATGTATCTGATTATCTACTAAAAATTATACAGTACCACAGCCAGAGGTGCAAGGCTAGACCCATCTTTATCATGCCTCACTGCCTACAAAAGAAAGACCACAAGGAGACTAATTAACCGAAATTTACGCTGGGTCAGAATTTACTGTGTACCTCACAATTTCATAGTCTGTGGGAAAATAATGACGTTCATATCTGCCAAGTGCAGACTATAATAGGTTTCATTATTAGTCCTACGTTTTGTTTTAAAAATGTCAGAATAATATTTTTTCTCCCGTGGAAGATCAAAGATTCCTCTGTTGATTTAGTGTTGATGGTTGTGTCAGAAAATGTTTTAAAACTTCAGGCTTACATTTTTTTTCTTTAGGACGTAAAAAAAACTGACATGTTTTCTTAATGAAAACATATGTCACTATTATATTGGCCATCACGAGGAGCTTACCAATAATTTCATTAGGTGTAAGGATTGATATGAAAACAGTATGTAGCTACCGTGTGATGCAATCTTTTTCATTTCGTATATTATACTTTTTTTGTTGATAATATATTATGAATAACTTTCGCAGTGATAAATTGATATATTACAATTTAATAGCATTGCAGTTTTACTCATGATTTGATCATCGCCTTTTGAAACTTTTGCGAAAGTCCATTTTTAAATACTTAATGCATAAGGCCTTCAGAATGAAGCTTATGTTTACTGTAAAAGCGGCACTGTTATTTGGGTAAGGTCTAATGAATAAGTTTTCCATCATTTTCATTACCTCTTTCATTTTCATATTGAATAACTGAAGCCCTGAGCTGTATTCTTCTTTACAGCAATGGTAGTTAAGAAAACCTGAGTCTCTGACAATAGGAATTTGAAAAGTTTTTACAAAACACAAAGCTTTGAGACGAAGGTGAAATTCTTTATTCAAGCCTCGTAAGCGTAGTTCAAAAGTCAGGAACTAAAACGAGAAACTTAATATAAGCATATGTTCTGTCGACAGAGTCTAGACTTTTAATAATATGTCATTAAATCAAGCTTATAATGTCCGTGAAACCAAGACCTCATTTACCTTTGGTGAAGGCCTTCTCATGAGATAAGATGAAATTATATTTCTTTTTCACTCTGATTCCTTTGCTTTCCTTTTAAATACAAGCTTACAAATCTGGTAAAACTAATGGCTCATTTGTCCTCAGTAATGATGGGAGTGGGCTTGCTAGAAGCCAGAATGAAAATATGATGTTTCATTTTCCTCTGGTAAATGTGCAGACTATTCTGCAGTTTTTATCTCCATCAAAGATCAATTTACTTTATTATCCATCTTCTGTGATGAACTAGAAAGAAACGAAAGCTCATTATCTCTGGCAACTTACGTCCGAAAGCTTAATCTATAAAAGGATTGAACATGGAACAGAATTCGTGGATTAACAGTCAACTACCATATCATCTGGAGAGTCAGTTTGAACTTCTTCAAAGGGAGGTTGATTTTTGGTATCACGAAGGCAGAGGTTGACTTTGGCTCGTTTGAAATTCGAGAAAAAATCGAAGGAAATGAGATTCGCTGAATTGGTAAGATATTTGAGTTTTCTCTCTCTCTCTCTCTCTCTCTCTCTCTCTCTCTCTCTCTCTCTCTCTCTGTGATTATGTGAATGAGGAAGGGCAAAGAAATTGCAAGTGAAAAAAAAAAGGGAAAAAAAAGAAAAATACAATTTTTTCTTAGTGCTATCTTTATATCCTAACACATTCTTCGTTATTTTCTAGCTTTTTACAATTATTATTATTATTATTATTATTATTATTATTATTATTATTATTATTATTATTATTATATTATTATTATATTATTATTATTATTTATTATTATTATTATTATTATTCAGAATATGAACCCTATTCTTCTGGAACAAGCCGACAGGGTACGTTGGCTTGAAATTCCAGCTTCCAAAGAATATGGTGTTCGTTAGGAAGGAGTAACAGATGGTAATGTGAAATGCAGAAAAAAAAGAGATCACTCATTAAAAAAATATTACCAAATAAATTAATGAATAGCATAAAGTAAATAAATTATTAAAACATAAAGAGAATTGTATTAGGGGATTAAATCAAGTCAAATTTGTTTTTTTTTAAATAGAAGTATCTTCAGTCATATATCTCCGACCCATTTGAAGATAGATGTAATATGCTTGAGCAAGGAATTTGAATACCACCTTTAACGGGTTTTAAACCAGAGATCGACACTTTTATCAGACAGCTCTTTCATCTCGATCAACTCTCCTCTAGGTTTTCGTCTCGTAGAAGATAAAGGACCTTTGTTCAAATGTCAGAGGGATAGCGTCAGGATTAAGCGCAAGAGAGGAATAGCCGTGTCTGGGATTGTCACTGGAATAGGTCTCGTAGAGAAGTTTTGTGGAATTATTTGGCTTCAAGCTCAATCGCGATTATCAGTTATAAGGAATAAAATAATTTTCTTGTGATTAATTTCTCAATTATTCTGTGTCTCTCTGACACAAACACACACACACACACACACATATATATATATATATATATAATATATATATATATATATATCATCTATATATATATATATATATATACTATATATATATCTAATAAAAGGAGCCCATAAAAACACCAAAATGTAGAGAAAAGAGTACTATATTTCAGAGACTGCTGTCTCTATCTTCAGGTATATGAATGAGAAAAGTTTACAGAAAAGGTGGTATTTATACCAAGAGATTCGTCCACAAGTAAGCCAATTTAGGTCACCCCCGCTGATAATCTTCCTTTAATCTTCTTAAGCGTTGGTTGAATGAACACTGCGTCGACGATATCTGATATCCAATTCCCTTTTGAGATGTTCATTACCTGCTTCTCTTTTATTAAGGCCGATTCCATCATTTGACTCTTGTACCAGCAGTTGCTGCTATAAATTACACGTGACATATTCCAGTTTATTCTATGGTTATGTTCATTTATATGGTTGAAAATAGCCGAGTTCTGTTGTCCATACCTAACTGACCGTTTGTGTTGTATTAATCTCTGGGGAAGTGATTTACCTGTAAATCCGATGTAAGATTGGTCACAGTCCTGGCATGGGATCTCATATACCCCAGAGTCTTTGGGAGATGTCTTTTGTTGGACGTTAATCAGGGATTTGGCTAAGGTATTTGGGTAGGTAAATGCAAAAGGGTTGGATTTCCCAAGGGTGTGAGTTACTCTCTTAATCGTCTCCAGGTGGGGAATTTTTATTTTATTGTTGGGTGTCTCTGGTCTTGTCTTTGGGGGTCGGTAGAAAATTACGTTTGCTTTTTGAATTGCTTTCTCAATTATATGGTCAGGATACTTTAAAGATGAAAGTTGCTTGCGAATTAGTTCAAATTCTTTTTCCAGGAAATCTGGGGAACAAATTCGTAAGGCTCTTAAGAATAGGTTGCTAGCTACACCTATCTTGATAGTATTGTCATGATAGCTAAAGTAGTGAATATATGAAAGTGAGAACGTTGGTTTTCTGTATATGGTAAATTTGTATTCTGTCGTGTCTCTGATTATTAAAACATCAAGAATAGGAATTTTGTTGTCTGTTCCCCATTCAACTTTAAATTTGATGCTGGGCACTAATGCGTTTAATTTTGAGAGGAATTCATTAAAATTACCCACTTATTATCCCAAAATGTTAGTATGTCATCCATGTATCTCATCCACAGCATGTTTTTGGGTTTTATTGCATTTATTACTGTAGTTTTCAAAAGTATTCCATGTACAGATTGGCTAAAATAGGACTTAAAGGACTACCCATACTACACCCGAATTTTTGCTTGTAGAATGATTCCCCGAATGAAAATACGTTATTAGATGCACATAATTCAACTAACTTTATTATTTTGTCAAGTGCCAAAGAGAAATGATCTGAATAGGGGGATAATTTTTCCCTTAAAAACTGAAGAACGTCCTGTACTGGTACTTTTGTGAATAGGGAGTCTACGTCAAGGCTTAAAAGTTTTATGTTGTGAAGTGGTATATGTGCTTCTCTGAATTTGTGACAAAAGTCTTCCGAATGTTTGATGTGACTGGGAGAAAAAGTGCCTAAAAAAGGAGAAAGGAGGCCAGCTAACCATTTAGAAATTTTGTAATTGAAAGCTCCGGCGCATGAAACGATGGGTCTGAATGGAAGATTG
>NC_087200.1:208931186-208968686 GCF_015104395.2 Macrobrachium nipponense
AATTGGAGGACTGTGATAGAGCAAAAAAAAATATAATAAGAAAAAATAATAAATAAATAAATAATATTAATAATATAATAATAATAAATAATAATAATAATAATAATATAATAATAAAATAATAATAATAATAATAATAATAATAATAATAATAATAATAATTGTAAAAAGCTAGAAAATAACGAAGAATGTGTTAGGATATGAAGGTAGCACTAAGAAAAAATGCAAACAAAGTAAATGGTATTTTTCTTATTTTTTCTTTATTGAATTTACCATGAAAAATAATATATAAAACAAATTTAGAGATGTTCTGGCCTTTTCTTGATTAATATTATGTAAGAAAAGTAATCAAACTGCTCTAGGCCGCTGATTTGATCAATAATAATCTTTTGGAAAATTCAGTGCATACTAATATCCTTGGGGTTGTTTGTATTCCCACTTGCACTTTCTTTGCACTTCCTCATTCACACAATCACAGAGAGAGAGAGAGAGAGAGAGAGAGAGAGAGAGAGAGAGAGAGAGAGAGAGAGAGAGAACTCAAATATCTTACCACTTCAGCGAATCTCATTTCCTTCGATTTTTCCTCGAATTTCAAACGAGCCAAAGTCAATCTCTGCCTTAGTGATACCAAAAATCCCCTCCCTTTGAAGAAGTTCAAACTGACTCTCCAGATGATGTTGCAGTTGACTGTTAATCCACGAATTCTGTTCCATGCTCAATCCTTTTATAAATTAAGCTTTCGGACGTAAGTTGCCAGAGATAATGAGCTTTCGCTTATTTCCAGTTCATCACAGAAGATGGATAATAAAGTGTATTGATCTTTGATGGAGATAAAAGCTGCAGAATAGTCTGCACAGTTATCAGAGGCAAATGAAACATCATATTTTCATTCTGTCTTCTGGCAAGCCCACTCTCATCATTACTGAGGACAATTGAGCCATTAGTTTTACCAGATTTGTAAGCTTGTATTTAAAAGGAAAGCAAAGGAATCATCTTAGCTCATGAGAAGGCCTTCACCAAAGGTAAATGAGGTCTTGGTTTCACGGACATTATAAGCTTGATTTAATGACATATTGTTAAAAGTCTAGACTCTGTCGACAGAACATATGCTTATATTAAGTTTCTTTTTAGTTCCTGACTTTTGAACTACGCCTACGAGGCTTGAATAAAGAATTTCACCTTCGTCTCAAAGCTTTGTGTTTTGTAAAAACTTTTCAAATTCCTATTGTCAGAGACTCAGGTTTTCTTAACTATCATTGCTGTAAAGAAGAATACAGCTCAGGGCTTCAGTTATTCAATATAAAAATGAAAGAGTTAATGAAATGATGGAAAACTTATTCATTAGACCTTACCCAAATAACAGTGCTGCTTTTACAGTAAACATAAGCTTCATTCTGAAGGCCTTATGCATTTAGTATTTAAAAATGGACTTTCGCAAAAGCTTCAAAAGGCGATGATCAAATCATGAGTAAAACTGCAATGCTATTAAATTGTAATATATCAATTTATCACTGCGAAAGTTATTCATATTGTATTATCGACAAAAAAAGTATAATATACGAAATGCAAAAGATTGCATCACACGGTAGGTACATACTGTTTTCATATCAATCCTTACACCTAATGAAATTATTGGTAAGCTCCTCGTGAATGCCAATATAATAGTGACATATGTTTTCGTTAAGAAAACATATGTCAGTTTTTTTTACGTCCTAAAGAAAAAAAATGTAAGCCTGAAGTTTTAAAACACTTTCTAACACAACCATCAACACTAAATCAACAGAGGAATCTTTGATCTTCCACGGGAGAAAAAATATTATTCTGAGATATTTTAAAACAAAACGTAGGACTAATAAAGAAACCTATTATAGTCTGCACTTGGCAGATATGAACGTCATTATTTTCCCACAAACTTTGAAATTGTGAGGTACACAGTAAATTCTGACCCAGCGTAAATTTCGGTTAATTAGTCTCCTTGTGGTCTTTCTTTTGTAGGCAGTGAGGCATGATAAAGATGGGTCTAGCCTTGCACTTCTGGCTGTGGTACTGTATAATTTTTAGTAGATAATCAGATGTATAGAGGGAATCCAAGTGAAGTTCCATATCATCAGGATATCATTGATAAGTAATGATTACGATGATGGGTGCTTAGGTTATCTCCCATGTTGGAAGTGACAAGGCTTTATAATATACAGCACAAAAAGATAGGATTCGGGTTTTGAAGCAAATTAATAAACTCTATTTAGATGCAAATACACTTTTTGTTTCATTTAATAGGATTCGGGTTTTGAAGCTAATTAATGATATCTATTCAGATACAAATACACTTTTTGTTTCCTTTAATCGGATAATCTTCTGATTCCTTAAAAAAAAACTATTAAAAAATATGATATAAAATATCCTACTAGGATTTCTACAGTTCAAAAAGTGTTTAGAATATTAAGCCCATTTGTGGGAAAATGTCAATTTTTCACTGATAGTCAAATATCTCCATATAAATTAATAAAGAGTGAAGCCATGGCGAAATGTTATGAGTGCAACCTGTGAGTGTCACTGTTGTCTTGGAATCTTGTTTATACCCACGCCTGAGTGTCACCTTTTCCAGAAATCAAGGTTAAGTGTACAAAGCTCTTCACAAACACCTAGAGTACATAGCGTACTACATTAAAACAATTCAGGGCATAACCATATATTTCCTTTTGATATAAGAGAGAGAGAGAGAGAGAGAGAGAGAGAGAGAGAGAGAGAGAGAGAGAGAGAGAGAGAGAGAGAGATTTTATACTAGCATAACCTTCGCCATCAATTAAGGTCCTTTCCCTGACAGTACTGTTGCGAAGCATCTCTATTTGCAATCACCACTTCCAGAGCTTCCAGAGGTGACTTCATTTATTTCAGGAGTATAGTGGGCCATTCCTCTCTCCCAGAACCCTGGTTAAAGCAGCAGTAACAAATGGCACCACAAACCACACCACGGAACAGGAGCGTTTTTTGTATTGAAAGAAGAATTATTGGGGCTTTAATTCCAACCAAAACTCCCCACACCCCATCCTTCCCCCCAACCACAAAGTAACATTGTGGTAAGTACAAATCTGAGTGGATATCTTAATGATTTCTTTTCTTTTATATCAAGTTCATAATTTCTTACTTATCAATATACGGATTTTTTGCTGATTCCTATTTTTAAGATAGTTTGTAGTAATTTTTGGGTCATTCAAGATATGTTGTGTAATCCACCTATTTGTCGATGTTCTTGTTAATATATATATATATATATATAATATATATATATATATATATATATATATATATATATATATATATATATATATATATTTTATTTATATAAATAAAATAAAATGCATAACTACAATTCATATATTACGTAATGAAAGGCATCACCTATTAGGCGTTGTCCTTAGGTTGATGGCAGTCACTTAATAAATCTGCAATAAAACCTGAAAAAAAATGCACACCTTTCCGGACTTCAAATCCATTATGATCTACAGAGCAACCCTTCTTTTCTACGCTGAGCATCAAAAAGAACGCGTTCAACCGAGAGAGAGAGAGAGAGAGAGAGAGAGAGAGAGAGAGAGAGAGAGAGAGAGAGAGAAGTTCTATTTTCGTTTTCATTTCACGTCTCTATTTTTCGAAAAAGATTAGCCCTTGTAAACTTTGATCCGGAATACCACGCTTATATCATTTTAGAGAAAAATCATTGTGTGAATAAGTGAATTAATATTCAAAGAGGAAAAAACTTTAATTCGAGAAAAAAAATGTATAATTTTATTATGGTAATTTGGAGAAATTTATTGATAGTGGAATGCAATGTTTAGAAATGTATTATAGTGCATGTTCAATGCTAGTTTACGATTCATGTATGGTAAAGTAGAGAGAGAGAGAGAGAGAGAGAGAGAGAGAGAGAGAGAGAGAGAGAGAGAGAGAGAGAGAAGTGAAAGTGTCCAAAGCTTCTAGAATCCATTTGTTTGCTTTCTCTATTCGAATGTGAAAATGAGAGAGAGAGAGAGAGAGAGAGAGAGAGAGAGAGAGAGAGAGAGAGAGAGAGTATCCAAAGCTTATAAAAGAATCCATTTGCTTTCTCTATTCGGAAGTGGAACAGGAAATATTGAAAGGCGTGTTTAACAAAAATATTTCTATCTCGTCGATTTGAAAGCTTTTGTTTGTTCCGAGTTGCTTCTTCTGCCTTTTTCCAAAATGTCGCTTGTCGACATTTTTATTCTATTTCTCTTTCATGTTGTCCATCGCTGGACAAATTCAGCCTACAAAACCAACATGGCGACTTCCGGTTTCGTCATTTTCTTTGGGGTGGGGTGGTCCATTTCTGTCCTTCTCTGCTCCCCTCATGTTTTTTCATGTTTATTCTCCTTATTCATATTTTGACTTTCTTCCACTCTTATCAGTTTATATATGATAGATATACCTATATATATAAACATTTCTATATGTATAAATGTATATAAAAAGTATGTACCTTTTATTATTTAACTAGAAGGGAAAAATCTTTTCCATGATTTTGAATTAATATCACATTAGAATAATTTCAATATCCCTGTCAACAACAATGAACCCACTATAATAATAATAATAATATTATATTAATGAAATAATAATAATAATAATAATAATAATAATAATAATAATAATAATAATAATAATAATAATAATAATAATAATAATAATAATAATAATAATAGGCTGCAGAAAGGAAGTGTAGGGGCACAAAAGACCAGCTCCTGATAGACAAAATGGTAATGAAGAATAGTAGGAGGAAAAGGAAAACCAACCTAAGCATGGCATGGATAGACTATAAGAAAGCCTTCGACATGATACCACACACATGGCTAATAGAATGTCTGAAAATATATGGGGCAGAGGAAAACACCATCAGCTTCCTCAAAAATACAATGCGCAACTGGAATACAATACTTACAAGCTCTGGAATAAGACTAGCAGAGGCTAATATCAGGAGAGGGATCTTCCAGGGCGACTCACTGTCCCCCTCTTCGTAGTAGCCATGATTCCATGACAAAAGTACTACAGAAGATGGATGCCGGGTACCAACTCAAGAAAAGAGGCAACAGAATCAACCATCTGATGTTCATGGACGACATCAAGCTGTATGGTAAGAGCATCAAGGAAATAGATACACTAATCAGACTGTAAGGATTGTATCTGTGGACATCAGGATGGAGTTTGGAATAGAAAAAATGCGCCTTAGTCAACATACAAAAAGGCAAAGTAACGAGAACTGAAGGGATAAAGCTACCAGATGGGAGCAACATCAAACACATAGATGAGACAGGATACAAATACCTGGGAATAATGGAAGGAGGGGATATAAAACACCAGAGATGAAGGACACGATCAGGAAAGAATATATGCAGAGACTCAAGGCGATACTCAAGTCAAAACTCAATGAGAAAATACGATCAAGCCATAAACACATGGGCATGCCATAATCAGATACAGCGCAGGAATAGTGTAATGGACGAAGGCAGAACTCCGCAGCATAGATCAGAAAACCAGGAAACATATGACATACACAAAGCACTACACCCAAGAGCAAATACGGACAGACTATACATAACACAAAGAAAGGAAGGAGAGAGGACTACTAGTATAGAGGACTGCGTCAACACCGAGAACAGAGCACTGGGGCAATATCTGAAAACCAGTGAAGACGAGTGGCTAAAGAGTGCATGGGAAGAAGGACTAATAAAGTAGACGAAGACCCAGAAATATAAAGAGGACAGGAAAATGACAGACAGAACAGAGGACTGGCACAACAAACCAATGCACGGACATACATGAGACAGACTAAAGAACTAGCCAGCGATGACACATGGCAATGGCTACAGAGGGGAGAGCTAAAGAAGGAAACTGAAGGAATGATAACAGCGGCACAAGATCAGGCCCTACGAACCAGTATGTTCAAAGAACGATAGATGGGAAATATTCATCTCTCCCATATGTAGGAAGTGCAATACGAAAAATGAAACCAAAATAAACCACATAGCAAGCGAATGCCCGGCACTTGCACAGAACCATACAAAAAGAGGCATGATTCAGTGGCAAAAGCCCTCCACTGGAGCCTGTGCAAGAAACATCAGCTACCTTGCAGTAATAAGTGGTACGAGCACAACCTGAGGGAGTGATAAAAAACGATCAGGCAAAGATCCTCTGGGACTATGGTATAGAACGGATAGGGTGATACGTGCAAACAGACCAGACGTGACGTTGATTGACAAAGTCAAGAAGAAAGTATCACTCATTGATGTCGCAATACCATGGGACACCAGAGTTGAAGAGAAAGAGAGGGAAAAAATGGATAAGTATCAAGATCTGAAAATAGAAATAAGAAGGATATGGGATATGCCAGTGGAAATCATACCCATAATCATAGGAGCACTAGGCACGATCCCAAGATCTCTGAAAAGGAATCTAGAAAAACTAGAGGCTGAAAGTAGCTCCGGGCCTCATGCAGAAGAGTGTGATCCTAGAAACGGCACACATACTATGAAAAAGTGATGGATTCCTAAGGAGGCAGGATGCAACCCGGAACCCCACACTATAAATTCCCACCCGTCGAATTGGAGGACTGTTTATAGAGAAAAAAAAAAATAATAATAATAATAATAATGATAATAATAATAGCATCAAGGAAATAGATACCCCTAATCCAGACCTGTAAAGATTGTATCTGGGGACATCAGGATGGAGTTTGGAATAGAAAAATGCGCCTTATCACATAAACAAAAAGGCAAAGTAAACGAGAACTGGAAGGGATAAAGCTACCAGATGGGAGCAACATCAAACACATAGATGCGACAGGATACAAATACCTGGGAATAATGGAAGGAGGGGATATAAAACAACCCAAGAGATGAAGGACACCGATCTAGGAAAGAATACATGCAGAGACTCAAGGCGATACTCAAGACAAAACTCAATGCCGAAATATGATCAAAAGCCATAACACATGGGCAGGTGCCAGTAATCAGATACAGCGCAGGAATAGTGGAATGGACGAAGGCAGAACTCCGCAGCATAGATCAGAAAACCAGGAAAACATGACAATACACAAAGCACTACACCCAAGAGCAAATACGGACAGACTATACATAACACGAAAAGAAGGAGGGAGAGACTACTAAGTATAGAGGACTGCGTCAACATCGAGAACAGAGCACTGGGGCAAATATCTGAAAACCAGTGAAGACAGTGGCCTAAGAGTGCATGGGAAAGAAGGACTAATAAATTAGACGAAGACCCAGAAATATACAGAGACATGGAGAAATGACAGACAAAACAGAGGACTGGCACAACAAACCAATGCACGGACAATACATGAGACAGACTAAAGAACTAGCCAGCGATAACAAATGGCAATGGCTACAGAGGGGAGAGCTAAAGAAGGAAACTGAAGGAATGATAACAGCGGCACAAGATCAGGCCCTAAGAACCAGATATATTCAAAGAACGATAGACGGAAATAACATCTCTCCCATATGTAGGAAGTGCAATACGAAAAATGAAACCATAAAAAAATAATAATAATAATAACAGATATATAACTTTAACTAACATCAGTATCATTATTTTCATCATCAATATCATCATAGCATTTCGCTCTCATTTTAAACAGTTTATAAATGTTTATTTATTTATTTTTTATTTTTGTGAGACGGAAAATAATTTAACATTATTTGGCATCATTAACCCGAAACTGGAATTGGCATTATGAACCAGTCATAACATTTTTTAATGATTGATGATACTGAAAGAGTTGATCTGGCGTTGGAAAATTGATTCAAGTGAATAATGATGATTTTATTTTTCAAAAATTACATAGTTCGTAAAAATGGTTGTTGATTTATAAATGATAGAATGTAATATATATATATAGTATATATATTATATATATATATATATATATATATATGATATATATATATATATATATATATCGTATATATATATATATATATATATATACCGACACATACAGATAGAGAGAGAGAGAGAGAGAGAGGGAGAGAGAGAGAGAGAGAGAGAGATTGACACTATAGCAATCAAAATCCGTATAAAAATAAAATATTTCCAAAGTTTGACTTATATAGTATATTTTATTTTTTGTTTTTTCCCCCAGGGGCACTTCGAAATACAGAGTCTTAGTAATTAATTTTTTGCAGGGCATTTTTCTCTATTTAACAGAGTTATCAATTTTTTTTTCGTCGATAATTTTTTGAGATCATTTTTTTTGCAGTCTTCCCTTGATTTTTATTGCATAGGGGCCTGAGTGGGTTGACGTGATAGCAATATATTAAGTAAAATGGTTCTTTTTTCTTTTTTCGTATTAGAGGGAAATTATATATATATATATATATATATATATATATATATATATATATATATATTATATATATATATATATATATATATATATATATATATTATATATATATATATTATATATATATATATATATATTATACTATATATAATATATACTACCGTGGGAAGAATATTAACAAAATATGTATGATAAATTTTCTTTAAAATCCCTAAACCCTAACCCCTCTTTTCGCATAGAACATTTTAAAGCATTACTCCTCCCTTTCACTTCCTCCTCGTCTTCCTCCCCCACCCCAACCCCACCTCCACCCCTCAGCGATTGAAACCTCATGTCAACATGATCCACAGGGTGGCCGAGCAAAATGTAAATGATGCCTAACATGGTGCAGCTATTTTAGTCTGTTGTGACTGATCTCTCTCTCTCTCTCTCTCTCTCTCTCTCTCTCTCTCTCTCTCTCTCTCAACAGAAATTCAACCCTGACGAAGAGGATACGTTCTCTATACGTGCCCTTAAAATTATGATGATTCTGGAAATGTGAGCAATCAGTGAATTGTACCATATAACCGCTAAGATGACGAGAGAGATAGAGAGAGAGAGAGAGAGAGAGAGAGAGAGAGAGAGAGAGAGAAGGGAGTGGGTGGTAATAGAAAACTCTCCTATGTTAACCTCATTTGGAACGGTCTTACATCAATTTGTTTCCTAATAAAATAATGAATAAGAACCATTACGTTTTCTCTTATGTTTTACTAAAGCATAAATTAAGTCTAATAATTATAATACGAAAAATGATCTTTACTATATAGTACATGACTTAGGTAAATGTCCCCTTCATTAGAATAATGCCAATGAAACTCAATTATCATATTGACCCAATAAATGCGAATGACCCGTTGATATAATTGACAGTAATTATGTATTAAAGTCTAGACTATAGCGGTATCTATATCTATAAATATATCTATATCTATAAATTAAGCGTAATGAAAGGCAAATTGAGGCCAGCGAAATTAGCACTACAATTTCCTGCTAATAGATCGCCTATATTCTGCCTGGGAATTTAATGATGGGTTATTATTACGCAGAGAAAATTTCGAGTGCTGTAATTCAGTACAGTAATGATTCCCGGTGAGGTATCCGCCTTTTGTGCTGAATACCCCAGCTATTTGTCTTTGCTTTGTATTATTTCATTCGATTAATGCAGAAACAAGCAATTGTCAAGCAGACATATATAAAAAAGCTACTTTGAAATAAACTTGTTCTGAAACTGAACATTTTTAGCCTATATATTTATCTAATAACTTCACGAATGAAAAGAAAATTGAATAGTAGCGTAGCGAGGGAGTTGCGTAAGAGTGCTCAAGTGTTTGTTTTCTATTTACGCTCTGCCACTTGGTATTCGGATCAGCCAGCCTCCAGTGCTAATATTAAGCCATAAGTTCTTTCGATAACTGATTCCACTAATCTATAGAGGAAAGTCCATTCACTTTGCTCTCTCTCTCTCTCTCTCTCTCTCTCTCTCTCTCTCTCTCCCTCTCTCTCTTGTTGGATTCTGCAGAACATTTACTACATACCTGTGTCTTTTTCACGAATCACTTTATTAAATCCGTAATTCCACAAATACTTTGCAAAATTCATCATGTGAGTGCTCTCTCTCTCTCTCTCTCTCTCTCTCTCTCTCTCTCTCTCTCTCTCTCTCTCTCTCTCTCTCTCTCTCTTGTCGTAACCCAAATACGAAATATGAACTTCCTACATATTAAATGTCATACGAAAAGTTTACGAAATTTAGTGTGTCATTGCCTGGCATTTTGCATAGAGAGAGAGAGAGAGAGAGAGAGAGAGAGAGAGAGAGAGAGAGAGAGAGAGAGAGAGAGAGATAATTATTTGATGAGTATCTCCACCGAGGTTAGTCGATATGTATTGTATCTGCATTTTATTTATTGATCATATGTCTCTTTATTGCCTGTAGATCATTTTCTGGAATACTGATAACCGAGAGAGAGTGAGAGAGTTATTTGATGAGCATTGCCACTAAGGTTAAGTAAAAACTGATTCTCAAGATATGCTATATATAGGCATTTCCTCCATACATCAATTTTAAGCTAATATCTTTAAATATGTTGGTGGAATGCTGATCATCAAAGAGAGAGAGACAGTGAGAGAGTGAGAGAGAGAGACTCTGGAACTCAGCCCCAATATCAAATCCTGAAAAATTCCACCCAATTTACATCGATCCTTGTCTTTATCTTTTTTTTTTTTTTTTTCCCCTTTCCCCGAATAAAAGTTGAAGTTCATCAGTGTTCGCTTCTCGCTTTTTTATTCCCTGTGGAGATATTTTTACCCAAACAATCTAATTCCAGTGTTTATTGCACAGTTCGCTCCGTGTGCTTGGTGTAATGTTTGCTTTAATGGAATTTAGTTATCGAGGTAAAGAAATAATTCCACTGAAGAAATTCATTAATACGTGAGAAGAATAAGCAAAAATGTGCCGATTGATAAGACTTAAACCTCAAAGTATAAGTTAAGAGAATTCAAAAATAATAAAGAAAGCGTTATATTTTGTCAATATATTCCACGGGATAAAAGCGAATAAAAGACTCTAGTAGCTCAATAACTTCGCCTTCCACGAGGTCTCTTTAAGAGCTTTATGATAACTAAACAGAATACGTATATACATGAGATTCATAAATATTTTCTTCACTGTGAAAACAAATTAACAGAACAGTTATCAAAGTTAAAATTAGGTCCCTTAGATCGTAAAGAAATGGTCAAATTAGCAATTCAAAAAAGTTAAGAAAGATAACTATTCAACGATTTGTTGACTGGGCATTTCAACCTTTCGTGTGGGCCGTGGAGGATGCTGGTGGCTGCTGGAGTCAGGACAGTAGAAGATGGGCCTGGGACTTTTCTCTTGTGGCTTATTGGGAGGCCAGAGAGCTGCTCTGCATGGGTGCCTTATCTAGACAGAATTTGGCACGTGGCCATTATTTGACACAGCTTTTTTGAAGAGGTAGGTTACAAACCTGTACCAGCATCCCATTCCCTCTGTAGCTTGTCTGGTAACAGCTTGGCCGATATATATCAATTTAGATAGTAGGGTGGGATACAAACCCATACCCCCTTCCTCTCTCTTTCCGCAATATATGGGAAAGACAAAAAAACAAGGAAAAATATATGAGAAATATAGTAATTCAGAATGTGAACTAATAGCCGTAGAATTTGAATCTGAAAAATTAATGAACATAGTAATATATAGACCCCCCAAATACTAAGGAGTATGACTTAATAATAGAAAAATTTGATGATATATGTAGAAATCACAATGTTTAACTTTCGTTTCGTAGACTGGAAAGAACGAATAGGAGATTGTGGTTGTATTTATACATATAAAAATGAGAGTAATAGTAGTGCAGAAGATAAGAGGCAATTCGAATAGCTATTAAATATGCTACTACTATGCATTTCAGGGCCGTGTCCAATTGATTTTCATTGATAAAATTCTACCAAAACATCGGATATGGGTCACATTCTGGAAATAGGTATTTGAAGCCACGGCCTAATTGACAAAAATAGCACTGATGTCTAATGTTGATAATTAAGGTACCTATCGGAGTAAATCACAGAAATTTCAAGGGAAACTTAGCTAAATTTAGTAAGCACCCAGAGGGAGGCTACTTGTGACGTAAAGTAAATGACATCAGGCTTAATAGCAGTGTTCCCAGTAGTGTACATGATCATGGAAATCAAATATTTTGACCCTCTTGTTGAGAATTGTTGAGGATTACGATAATAATACGGTTTTCATTAGTGATACCACGTGTAAAGAATAAGAATTTGGTATATTGTATAAATATGACAACATTATAGCAAAGGAATTTGGTAATATTACTATTTTCATTGTACAATTGCAATATTACTATTTTCATTGTACATTTTACGTTGACTATAGGAATACATAGCAATTATAACCCAATTCTATTTACATTTCCTTGATTACGTTATGCAAAACTTTTGGAACTGGTGATACACAATCATATTGAAATGAAAATACGATAGTTTAGGTGTTTGGTAAGATGTTATTGGCCCGATATACCCTGGTAACCTTGCATAATAGTAAACATCGCCGAGTTGCCGACGCAGGGCAAAGCCAGATTATACGCCACTGCTGTTTCATCTATGTCCTCGTGGCGGCCAGAGTGCTTTCGTTTTGCGTGATTTTGCAGTATATATCTTCAAATTCCCATAAAAAAAAAAAAAATAGATAAAACCTGCAATACATAGGCTCATGATAACCACTCAACAACCCCTACAACAACATTAGTGTCTGTTTCAAGTTCACAGAATAATATGGTGGATCGTTATGTTGATATACTAAATACTTAGGATTTATTATGTGACTGATCATGCATTAAGGAAGTTAAGGTTAGAACTTTGCGTTATTACATTCATTTAGCAGGACTAAGCAGGTAGACGTGAAACCGGAACTTTTGAGACAATATGAATCAATAGAAACTCCAGGGTAACAATGGTTTTCACAGAGATTGTGTAAGACTTGGTGTATATTTCAAGTTAAAGGAAACGTGAATTGCGTCAAGGACTGTATTACATAATTAATATTCTCATTTTATGCCCATCCTTTATTGTACTTTACTTAAACACAAAATAATTCATCGGAAAGATGAGAGAGAGAGAGAGAGAGAGAGAGAGAGAGAGTAGGTAGGTGTTGTGTGTGAAATGAAAACAAAACAAGAATCCCATATACTACTACTATTACTACTACTACCAACATCTGAGTCTTCATTCTTAAAGTATAATTGAGTGGGAGGGTCTTCAGTAATGACGTTTCAATAGCCTCCCTCTGGGTGCTTACTAAATTTAGCTAAGTTTCCCTTGAAATTTCTGTGATTTACTCCGATAAGTGCCTTAATTATCAACATTAGACATCAGTGCATATTTTTGCCAATTAGGCCGTGGCTTCAAATAGTTATTTCCAAAATATGATCCATATCCGATGCTTTGGAAAGATTTTATCAACGAAAATCAATTGGACACGGCCAAGAAATGCATAGTAGAATACAACATTCAACAAATAAATCACCTGCCACCAAGAAAGGAAAATACTTTAGACATAGTATTTTTGAACGAGGTGAATTATGTTAAAAAAATAATAGTTTATAATACGAGTATTTCAGACCATAATGTCATAGAATTACCAGTCCATTCCAAAGCAAGTGAAAACAGAGATAAGCAAGAAATGAAAAAGTGGGAAGGATATGGAAAATACAACTTCTACAGTAAAAATATAAAATGGTCAGAAATAAATGAAGAATTAAACAAAGATTGGCATAACATTTTCGTAAGTGATGATATAAGGGTAAATACGGAGATATTATATAAAATATTAGAGAAAATAGTGGATAAATATATACCAAAGAAGAAAAGTAAACATCAATCATGCATACCAAGAGACAGAAGGATCTTGTTCCAGAAAATCAGAAAGTGAAAAAAAGGTATTGCAAAAGAAAAAAAATGTAGAAAAGTTATAGACTAAGAGTAGATAGAAAATGCAGAACAAAAGATTTTTTTTTTATACAATCAAAAAAGAAAATGAGAAACGGGACTTGGAAAGACAAAACCCCAAAAAACCCCAAGTAAATATCAAGCAAAACCCAACTATTTTACTCGTACACAAAAAAGATGAATAAAAGAAGAAGAGAAATAGGCCCTCTCAGAATTGAAGCGAGATTAATGAATGAAAAAAAGGAAACATGCAACATATTGGCAGAACGATATAAGAGAGAATTCACCCCTAGTATTGATTATGAAGATAATGATATAGAAGTAAGGGACGAAAACTAGTGAATATTTAGCTGACATAGATATTAATGAGCTGATATTGTGCAGGCTATTAATGAAATTAAAAATGGAGCTGCTGCAGGGCTGATGGGTGTCCCTGCTATTTTGTTTAAGAAAGTAGTTCATTCTATTGCAAAGCCACTTGCAATATTATTAAGACAAAGTGTAGATACAGGCAGATTAATGATGAGCACAAATTAGCATATATTACCCCTACTTTCAAACGTGGATCAAGACTAGAGGCAAGTAATTATAGGCCTGTGAGTCTAACATCACATATTATGAAAGTGTTGAATGAAAGGGTAATGAATAAAAATATTATGAAACATTTTAATAAAAAAACTAATTTGTTTAATATAGGACAACATGATTTCGTATCCGGAAAAAGTACACAAACCCAACTTTTAGGCCACTGTGAGAACATACAAAAACAATATGAAAAGCGGAAAATGAACAGATGTGGTTTAGCTAGACTTTGCAAAATCTTTTGACAAGGTAGACCCATAATATATTGCGAAGAAAATTAGAAAACATAATATAGTGGATAAAGTAGGAAGATGGTTAAAAGAATTTTTACACACAGAAAAACAGATAGTTATTGCAAACGAAGAAAATCGGATGAAGCTAAGGTAACATCCGGTGTGCCACAAGGTACGGTGTTAGCTGCATTACTGTTTGTTTTATTATGATTGCAGAAATAGACAGTAATGTTAAGGACCTCGGTAGTGAGTAGTTTCGCCGATGACACAAGCACAAGTAGGAAAGAAATTTACTTGTGATGAAGATAAGAACGCGCTACAAAGAGACCTTAACAAAGTATAATGAATGGGCAGGAGGTAAATAGGATGGTATTTAACTCTGATAAATTTGAAAAAATAAATTATGGAGACAGAGAAGGAAAGCTATAGCATATAGGGGACCTAATAATGAGACAATCACAATAAGGAAGCAGTTAAGACCTTGGTGTGATGATGAATAGGAGCATGTTATGCAATGATCTAATAGCAATTGTATTGCAAAATGTAAAGCAAAAATGGGTGGGAATGTTGTTACGGCACTTCAAAACAAGAAAAGAAAACTGAACACATGATTATGCTTTATAAAACATATATTCGTAGTCCCACTTATGAATATTGCAATATGATATGGTACCACACTATCAAAAGGATATTGCACAAATAGAGAGTGTACAAAGGTCCTTTACAGCTAGAATAGAAGAAGTTAAGGACCTTGACTACTGGGAAAGACTACAATCCTTAAGATTATATAGTCTAGAAAGGAGAAGAGAACGCTATATGATAATTCAGGCATGGAAACAGATAGAAGGAATAGCCGAAAACATCATGGAGCTAAAAATATCAGAAAGAGCAAGCAGAGGTAAATTAATAGTGCCCAAAACTATACCAGGAAAAATAAGGAAAGCACAAAGGACAATAATCTACTAAGCACCAGCATCGATAATGCAGCGTCTATTCAATGCGTTGCCAGCTCATCTGAGGAATATATCAGGAGTGAGCGTAGATGTGTTTAAGAATAAGCTCGACAAATATCTAAGCTGCATCCCAGACCATCCAAGATTGAAAGATGCAAAATATACCGGAAGATGTACTAGCAACTCTCTGGTAGACATTAGAGGTGCCTCACGCTGTGGGACCTGGGGCAACCCGAACAAGATGTAAGGTCTGTAAGGAAAGGTCTCTCTCTCTCTCTCTCTCTCTCTCTCTCTCTCTCTCTCTCATACGCAGGTTTCATAACTCTTCCGTACCTAGTACACTTTGACATGAAAATAATGTCTTAATGTGTTAAAGTCATTATTAATCAAATAGATTCACTATCCTTCAAACCACATTTGAAGAGGGATACATTCAACTATACTCTTTTTTTTTTTTTTTTTCATCTGTCCATCCGCCTGTGGTGTTTCCGTCAGGGGAGAAAAACACCTTCTTATCCTGACTGCGTTTCCCCCAAGATCCGTTGACGGCGATCTTCATCGTGTTATGAAAACCAAAAAGACGATTGTCCTCCCATTGAATACGAAAGTGGCCAAAGCCACCGCCCATCAGTATTCGAAGAGTGAGAGAAACCGTTGATCTGTTAAGCATCATTTTCTCCGAACGTCCGAGTTGACGTGACGCTCAACCTTTTTCCGTTTCCTGGAAGAGGAGACTGAACGGGTTAAAGATCGAGAATTCAAAGCATTCTTTGTGTTAAAGGTGTTTTTGTTTTCCTTCGAGAAATTATGTGATTTGGTGTCAGGCAATAAAAGTAGAGTTTGATCTTGTTAAACATAATCTATTTCAGGGCTAAATATTATTATTATTATTATTATTTTATTATCATTATATATTTTTTTTTTTTTTTTTTGCTCTATCACATCCTCCAATTCGACTGGGTGGTATTTTATAGTGTGGGGTTTCCGGTTGCATCCTGCCTCCTTAGGAGTCCACACTCTCATTACTATTGTGTGCCGTTTAGAGGATCACACTCCTTTGCATGAGTCCTGGAGCTACTTCATCCTCTAGTTTTTCTAGATTCCTTTTTCAGGGATCTTGGGATCGTGCCTAGTACTCCTATGATTATGGTACGATTTCCACTGGCATATCACATATCCTTCTTATTTCTATTTTGGTTCAGATCTTGATACTTATCCATTTTTTCCCTCTCTTTCTCTTCAACTCTGGTGTCCCATGGTATTGCGACATCAATCAACAACGTCAAGTCCTGGTCTGTTTGCACGTATCCACCAGATCGCTCCTGATACCATAGTCCCAGTAGGATCTTTGCCTGATCGTTTTCTATCACTCCCTCTGGTTGGTGCTCGTACCCACTTATTATGCAAGGTAGCTGATGTTTCTTGCACAGGCTCCAGTGGAGGGCTTTTGCTACTGAATCATGCCTCTTTTTGTACTGGTTCTGTGCAAGTGCCGGGCATTCGCTTGCTATGTGGTTTATGGTTTCATTTTTCGTATTGCACTTCCTACATATGGGAGTAGAATGTTATTTCGTCTATCGTTCTTTGAACATATCTGGTTCTTAGGGCCTGATCTTGTGCCGCTGTTATCATTTGGTTTATTGTGCCAGTCCTCTGTTCTGTCTGTCATTCTCCTGTCTCTGTATATTTCTGGGTCTTCGTCTACTTTTGTTAGTCCTTCTTCCCATGCACTCTTTAGCCACTCGTCTTCACTGGTTTTCAGATATTGCCCCAGTGCTCTGTTTTCGATGTTGACTCAGTCCTCTATACTTAGTAGTCCTCTCCCCTCCTTTCTTTCGTGTTATGTATAGTCTGTCCGTATTTGCTCTTGGGTGTAGTGCTTTGTGTATTGTCATATGTTTCCTGGTTTTCTGATCTATGGTGCGGAGTTCTGCCTTCGTCCATTCCACTATTCCTGCGCTGTATCTGATTACTGGCACTGCCCATGTGTTTATGGCTTTTATCATATTTCCGGCGTTGGGTTTTGACTTGAGTATCGCCTTGAGTCTCCGCATATATTCTTTCCTGATCGTGTCCTTCATCTCTTGGTGTTTTATATCCCCTCCTTCCATTATTCCCAGGTATTTGTATCGTGTCTCATCTATGTGTTTGATGTTTGCTCCCATCTGGTAGCTTTATCCCTTCAGTTCTCGTTACTTTGCCCTTTTTGTATGTTGACTAAGGCGCATTTTTCTATCCAAACTCCATCCTCCTGCTGTCCCCAGATACAATCCTTACAGTCTGGATTAGGGTATCTATTTCCTTGATGCTCTTACCATACAGCTTGATGTCGTCCATGAACATCAGATGTTGATTCTGTTGCCTCTTTTCTTGAGTTGGTACCCGGCATCCATCTTCTGTAGTACTTTTGTCATGGGAATCATGGTTTACTACGAAGAGTAGTGGGGACAGTGAGTCGCCCTGGAAGATCCCTCTCCTGATATTAACCTCTGCTAGTCTTATTCCAGAGCTTGAAGTATTTGTATTCCAGTTTGCGCATTGTATTTTTGAGGAAGCAGATGGTGTTTTCCTCTGCCCCATATATTTTCATTATTATTATTATTATTATTATTATTATTATTATTATTATTATTATTATTATTATTATTATTATTATTATTATTATTATTGCTGTAGTTCAAAATAATGTTCACTGTTTTTCATTTTTACGATTGCACTATAGACAGGTTTTCTAGAGTATATTCTAAGAGAAGAAAGAGAGAGAGAGAGAGAGAGAGAGAGAGAGAGAGAGAGAGAGAGAGAGAGAGAGAGAGAGAGAGAGAGAGAGAGAGAGAGAGAGATTTCTATCTTAATAAATAACAGTCCTATCAACAGTCTTGTCCTATTCAGCAACTTTAAAGTTAGAAACGAAGGCGACCAAATATATAACCAAATGACGAAACTCCTTCCATAAAAGCTACTCGTTAATGGATCCTCTGACATTCTTCTGGCGACGCTGCTTTAAAAGGCCCCAGAAATTTAGTGTTCCGGACAATGGTGCTTTTTGCTGCAACTACATTACCATGTAAATTACCTCTGCTGCTGGGGAATATATTTCTTTCATATTTCAGTATATTTATTTTATTACAATGTTATAATGTTGGAAAGTCAGGATTTGGCTGAAAATATATCACTCTCTCTCTCTCTCCTCTCTCTCTCTCTCGCTCTCTTCTCTAACTCTCTCTCTCTCTCTCTCTGTGTGTGTGTGTGTGTGTGTGTGCTGCTGCAATAAAAAGACAGTCAAGAGCCTTTTCTGTCAGTTGAGAATCGGCGTCTGAGTAAAAAAAAAAAAAAAATTAACATATTTATGAAGTTTCACAGTTCTTTGTCGAAAACCGGGTGCTCCTCATCCTTGCAACAATATGGCGTCGGAGGAGGAATATTTGAAATTGCAATATTTTTTTTCCTCTCTCTCTTCCTGAGCATCGTGGAGGAGATAGTGGATCGTTTTCATAGCGTCAAATTTACATTCGACTCGACAATGTTGGCTGTTTTTTTTTTTTTCTTTGTTTATGGTCTAAAACAAAGAAAGGGAAGTTATTCCTTCTCACACGGATGTGTCTGTGTATGTCTGGGTATGTACGCTTTTGCGCGCGTTTTGTTTGTTTCGTAAATAGGAAAGTTATGTAGTTTTAATGTAGTTATGTAATGGAATGTAACCATATAGTGATTTTTCATCTGTGAAACAAAGATACCCAACTAATAATTATAAGTTACATAATTAAACTTATCATCGTCCAACCCGGGCAACCTCTCTCACTATTACCAACTACAGTAGCACAAACAGTAGACACCTGGCTCCTATTGAGGGGTTAAGAGCCGATGAAATATGGGTTCTATCAAAGGAAATTCTTTTATATAAAATAATTTTTATTTTCACGTGCTACTGTAAGTCCAACAGTAGCTGTTATCATGCAAATACTAATAAGAAGGAATGTAATATTCTTTGCCATTTGCGATAAACTGAAAATCCTCATTACCAGAGGGTTGTAGAATTTGAAAAAAAATGCTTTCATGCCAATATTACATTAGCAGTAAGGTACCGGAGAACATTAGGAGGATAATAGGTGATGCTATTATTGGGCTTTTGAACTACTTTGTGTGTGTGAGAGAGAGAGAGAGAGAGAGAGAGAGAGAGAGAGAGAGAGAGAGAGTAAAGTGTATTTGTTCTGATACAAAAAGGGAGAGAGAGAAAGAGGGGGGGGGGAGACAGCTGTTAATGAGAAAAAATGATTACTTATTGCTTTTAATAGGAGAGAGAGAGAGTGAGAGAGAGAGAGAGAGAGAGAGAGAGAGAGAGAGAGAGAGAGAGAGAGAGAGGGGCTATTTCTCAATCGCCAGGTCGTGACTGATCGACTAACCGATTCAGTCGTCAACAAGTCATCAACTTGTCTGCGACAAACGTTGCAATATAACGTTGAATATGTAATGAACCAGAAGTAAATACTAAAGAATGTTAATTACTTATAATGCAGTAGAATTAATTACAAAGTATGGAATTTCTGAGTCTTGTTACGGATATCCGTGGAACTATATTTTATAAATTTTGAAATGCAATGCACATCGACGGTTCAGTGGTTACAGAGATGACACTTTTGGTCTAAGGGGAAATCATCATATGGCTTCAAAAATGGGTCCTTCTACCTTCCCTTACACCACCGTTCCCCACCACTCCGAACGCTTCCAACATAACTAAAACCTTTGATGTACCGCAGGTAGCATTTAACAAAGGGAGGAGTAATTAGAACGGCCTTAATTACATCTCTCTCTCTCTCTCTCTCTCTCTCTCTCTCTCTCTCTCTCTCTCTCTCTCTCTCCTGATAAAACAATAGTCTCGCCACTGGCATTCATTCTCTTTATTTTAAAACATTGGTCTTAACTCTGATATTCCTTCTGAACGCCGGAGGAAAGGTCTGCTTAGAACGGAGGTCATGAATTGCATTACAGCTTTTCATTCGGGTGCTCCTTTGAAGCCGAAGTCTCCCACAGAACTCAAATAGGAGGAGGCAGCTGAGAGATAATAGGATAATACGAATTTGTTTTGATACTTTGTTTACCTTGCTTGACTGTTTGTTTTTATCAAGGTTAAGTAAACAATGGGAATTTTATTGTTTGATATACGTCTTTATAATCTTGTTTGTTTTATTATTTTAAGAGAGAAAGAGAGAGAGTGGACTCTCAAAGGGAAGATAATTGTTTTAAAAGAGAGCGAGAGAGTGAGAGGGAGATGGATACCAGAGGCAAAACCATTGCTTTCAGAGAGAGAGAGAGAGAGAGAGAAAGGTGGGGGGAACTCTCAGAGGTAAGATTATTGTTTTAAAAGAGACCGAGAGGAAAACCCATTACTTAGAGAGAGAGAGAGAGAGAGAAGAACACAAACAAGGAAGTGTTTGCACGACTGAATCCTTTTGAATATCCTTACGAATTTGTTCTTTTTCACTATGTTTGCCTTGCTTTGTTTGCATTTTTTTTTTTTTTTTTTTTTTTTTTTTTTTTGTTTTTTTTTTTTTTTTTTTTTTTTTTATCTAAGGCTCAGTACATGATGGGTATTTGGTTGTTTATGCGACATATCCCTTTATAAATGAAGGGATAGTATATATGTATACCGAATATAATTCTCTCTCTCTCTCTCTCTCTCTCTCTCTCTCTCTCTCTCTCTCTCTCTCTCTCTCTCTCGGTTATATACGATTAAACATAAATAATGATTTAACCCATTTCTATTTGAAAAAACAACGTCTGAATCATTAGAATTTTCGAAGACTGACTGCTTAGAAGTGGCTCATAAATCTTGTAGCCAGCTTTCAGAGCTTCCAAAATAATGAATGGAACGGCTAAAATACATAATCTATCACTGATAGTTCTTCGCTACTTTGTCTTTCGTTTTAAAAAATTTAATGGTATTTGTGGATAAAAAAAAAATTATTTATGCGAATCAGCATTTTGTAATGAGATACCTTTGCAATATATTAAATCATAAACACATGTTTGCAACTTATCTTATACATGTCACAAACATTACATGAAATCATAAACACTTGTTCGCAACCTATCAAGTACATGCCAATAACATGATGAACGACTGTAAACGACAAATGCTGCATAATCTCATAACCACTGTTTAGTACTACCATCAAGTGGTTGACTTGTATTCAACCTGTTTTGTGATATGCCAAAAACACCCTTAGCCATTCTATTCATAGTGAATAAAATGTAAAATTCCTCAGAGAAATTCGTTTCCTTCTACCGAGGAATATTTCAAGAACGCAATATCCTCAGTTGCCTCAGAGGCATTTGTGGAATGTCAGGGGCTCCCTTATGAAATCTATCTCCTTCATACTGTCCCGTAATTTACTTTGTTTCTTTGAGACTTTTTTTAGATTTCATAAGGACATATCTTTATTTTTAGTAGCTGATGCTAAAGAGTATGCTTATGTAGATGTCAGACATTATCACCATTCCTCAGAATCAACTAATTATATTTTTTCTCCCTTTCTTCTTGTCTAATCGGAGTAATGTATATGACCAGATTTTTGGTAATTGAAAAAAATTGATTATAGTATGCATTGTTCGTCACCTTAATATACCAATGGATACAAACACTTGTTATTGTTTTGAAAAAATGGTTTTTAAAAGTTGGGGTTTTCAAAAGTTTCTCAAAATGGACGTTCCTGAAACTTACATATTGTTTGCTTTCTGGCTCTTAGATACTGGAATTTAAAAAAATCTATATATATTTTATATAGAGCAACAAAAGCATTGTTTACTTGTATTTACAATAGTTCACAGGAAATAATAGCTAAGTTTTTTTGTATTATTTTTAATACAACTAAATTCTTAGCACCAAAGGTAAGCATTGTATTCGGGAACTGTTATTTATAGAAATAGTTTTACGACGACATCAGTTGGTAGTCTTGCCATCAACTCTACTCATATTATTTGCATGTGATATTCTGTTCTAGAAACTACAATAATAACCTTTTATTTATTTCTTCCATTTGATATATTCTGTGCGGATTTATATCGCGTGAAAAATAAATATAAAGTCTATTGTTATCATTAGGAATTAAAATAACAAGATGACAAAATGTTGGAGCAAAATACTGGAATAATAAAAATTTGGAAATGACATCTGAGCTGTCAGCTGATAGCAATGATATTGGGCAATCTATAACTTAAGGGAAAAAAATTAATATAGTTAACTTCTCCTTCCATTGTGCCTCTCTCTCTCTCTCTCTCTCTCTCTCTCTCTCTCTCTCTCTCTCTCTCTCTCTCTCTCTCTCTCTCTCAGTGATTTTATGACTTGTTCATTATATACAGTAACCAATTTCATTATCATTACACTGACATCTGTGCTGTCAACCGATTTCTGTATCATTGTAATATTGTGTAATTTGAACATCTTCTCTCCTCGTACAGATTCTCTCTCTCTCTCTCTCTCTCTCTCTCTCTCTCTCTCTCTCTCTCTCTCTCTCTCAGAAATGTGCTGCATGCACATTCCGACCCGCCACATCAGGTGTGCTGAGGTAATACAAGATTTGAGAAAAGATACAAGAATTTTTTGTTTTTTCAACATGTCTATCATGATAGACATGTTATTAAATCAAGATTGAATGTACAAATAGTTGAGGATGAAGAAGAGAGGAGGAGGAAGAAGAAGAAGAAAAAGAAGAAGAGGAAAACGGAAGAGAATGTAAAACAAAAAGATGAAATGACAGAAAAAAATAAGGAAAACAAAGAACAAGATAAAAGTATGGATGCAGAGATACTCATTGATACTACATATGAGGCAATAAAGCAGCATACCTACGAAGAAATAAATTACGATATGACAACAGAAAAGCAAATCCCGAAGAGGCTCTACCCAGATCTATACAATGACGGGAAAGAGGAAAAAATAGACAAGAAAAGACAAAATCTGCAAACCTTTTGAAAAGATGGGAATTGCAGATTTGGAGAAAAGATGTTACTACAAACATCCTAAGATATGTCAAAACTATGAAATATATGGTAAATGTGCATACTTAGATGGATATGGGGATGATTGCAGAGATCTGCATCCAAAAAATATGTAAAAACCTAAAAGAAGGAAAAGGATGTAAGTTTCGACAAAAAATGCAAATATATGCACCCTGTAGCCATGAATCATAATCAAATAAATAACCAACCAAGTAATAAAATCCAAAACAATAAGAAAGAAACAAATAAAAGAGAGAAATCAAGAATATCAGGTAAAAGAAAAGAAAGCAAACCACCAATAGATATGCAGAGGTGTCAGCAAAAAAATTTCAAAACATCAGCTCGAAAAATTCTCTATCAAGAGATAATAACTGTATTTATTATGCAAGAGGATATTGCAGAAACGGAGAAAATTGCAGATTCAGACACCAAAATGAATAATTATGATGAAGGAGATCAAATATTATGGAAAAGTTGGATTTTTTAATGTCAGAATTTCTGGAAATGAAAAAAAGAACAACATACCAGAACAGGAAAAGAGACATGGGCAAAATCCTTATTACTACCAGTATTAAATGAAGGAGAAAACACGCAAACCATCATAGTGATGAAATGCGCAGGGTTTAGTTACGAGTAACTCAAAAAGAAAAATAGAGTACTTAGAAGAACTACCCAAAATGAAAGAAATAGATATAATGAATATAAGTGAAACCTGGTATTCCCAAGAGACTGGGAATGATGATCAAATAAAATAAAAAAGGGTTCCAAACTTATAGATCAGATAGAAAAAATAGGAACAAGGGGAACCGCAATATATGGGAAAGACAAAAAACAAGGAAAAATATATGAGAAAATAGTAACTCAGAAGTGAAACTAATAGCGGTAGAATTTGAATCTGAAAAATTGATGAACATAGTAATATATGACCTCCTAATACTAAAGAGTTTGACTTAATAATTGAAAAATTGGATGATATATGTAGAAATCACAAGGACTGGACTATTCTCCTATCTGGTGACTTCAACTTTTCCTTTCGTAGAATGGAAAGAACGAATAGGAGATTGTGGTTGTACTTATACATATAAAAAGAGAGTAATAGTAGTGCAGAAGATAAGAGGCAATTTGAAAAGCTATTAGATATGCTACTAGAATACAACATTCAACAAATAAATCACCTGCCAACAAGAAAGGAAAATACTTTAGACCTAGTATTTGTGAACGAGATGAATTATGTTAAAGAAATAATAGTTTATAATGCGAATATTTCAGACCATAAATGTCATAGAATTAACAGTTCATTCAAAGCAAGTGAAAATAGAGATAAGCAAGAAATGAAAAAGTGGGAAGGATATGGAAAATACAACTTCTACAGTAAAATATAAAATGGTCAGAAATTAATGAGAATTAAACAAAGATTGGGATAACATTTTCGTAAGTGATGACATAAGGGTAAATACGGAGATATTATATATGGAGAAAATAGTGGAAAAAATATATACCGAAGAAGAAAAGTAAACATCATTCATGCATACCAAGAGACAGAAGGATCTTGTTCCAGAAAATCAGAAAGTGGAAAAAAGGTCTTGCAAAAGAAAAAAATGCATGGAAAGTTATAGAACTAAAAAAGTAAGATAGAAAATGCAGAACAAAAGATTATACAATCAAAAGAAAATGAAAAACGGGACTTGGAAGAAAAAACCCATTTAAATATCAAGCAAAACCCCAAGCTATTATACTCATATGCGAAGAAGATGAATAAAAGAAGAATGAAATAGGCCCTCTGAGAATTGAAGGAGATTAACGAATGAAAAAAAGGAAATTTGCAACATACTGGCAGAACGATATAAGAGAGAATTCACCCTAGAATAGTAATGAAGATAATGATATAGAAGTAAGGGATGAAAATAGTGAATATTTAGCTGACATAGATATTAATGAAGCTGATATTGTGCAGGCTATTAATAATGAAATTAAAAATGGAGCTGCTGCAGGGCCTGATGGAATTCCTGCTATTTTGTTAAAGAAAGTAGTTCATTCTATCGCAAAGCCACTTGCAATATTATTAAGACAAAGTGTAGATACAGGCAAGATTTATGATGAGCATAAATTAGCATATATTACCCCTACTTTCAAAAGTGGATCAAGACTAGAGGCAAGTAATTATAGGCCTGTGAGTCTAACATCACATATTATGAAAGTGTATGAAAGGGTAATGAAGAAAAATATTATGAAACATTTAATCAAAAAATAATTTGTTTAATAAAGGACAACATGGTTTCGTACCCGGAAAAAGTACACAAACCCAACTGTTAGTCCACCGTGAAGACTATTCAAAAATATGAAAAGCGGAAATGCAACCAGATGTGGTTTATTTAGACTTTGCAAAGCTTTTGATAAAGTAGACCATAATATATTAGCGAAGAAAATTAGAAAACACAATATCGTGGATAAAGTAGGAAGATGGTTAAAAGAATTTTTACACAACAGAAAACAGATAGTTATTGCAAACGACGAGAAATCGGATGAAGTCAAGGTAATATCCGTGTGCCGCAAGGTACGGTGTTAGCTGCAATACTGTTTGTTATTATGATTGAAGACATAGACAATAATGTGAAGGATTCGGTAGTGAGTAGTTTCGCAGATGACACAAGAATAAGTAGAGAAAATTACTTGTGATGAAGATAGGAACGCTCTACAAAGAGACCTAACAAAGTATATGATTGGGCAGAGGTAAATAGGATGGTATTTAACTCTGATAAATTTGAATCAATAAATTATGGAGACAGAGAAAGAAAGCTATATGCATATAAGGGACCTAATAATGAGACCATCACAAATAAGGAAGCAGTTAAAGACCTTGGTGTGATGATGAATAGGAACATGTTATGCAATGATCAAATAGCAACTCTGTTGGCAAAATGTAAAGCAAAAATGGGAATGTTGTTACGGCACTTCAAAACAAGAAAAGCTGAACACATGATTATGCTTTATAAAACATATGTTCGTAGTCCACTTGAATATTGCAATATGATATGGTACCCACACTATCAAAAGGATATTGCACAAATAGAGAGTGTAACAAAGGTCCTTTACAGCTAGAATAGAAGAAGTTAAGGACCTAGACTACTGGGAAAGACTACAATTCTTAAAATTATATAGTCTAGAAAGGAGAAGAGAACGCTACATGATAATTCAGGCATGGAAACAGATAGAAGGAATAGCAGAAAATATCATGGAACTAAAAATATCAGAAAGAGCAAGCAGAGGTAGATTATAGTGCCCAAAACTATACCAGGAAAATAAGGAAAAGCACAGGACATTAATCCACTACGCACCAGCATCGATAATGCAGCGTCTATTCAATGCGTTGCCAGCTCATCTGAGGAATATATCAGGAGTGAGCGTAGATGTGTTTAAGAATAAGCTCGACAAATATCTAAACTGCATCCCAGACCATCCAAGATTGGAAGATGCAAAATATACCGGAAGATGTACTAGCAACTCTCTGGTAGACATTAGAGGTGCCTCACACTGAGGGACCTGGGGCAACCCGAACAAGATGTAAGGTCTGTAAGGTCTCTCTCTCTCTTAGAAGAACTAACCCAAATTGAAAAGAAAATAGATATAATGAATATTTAAGTGAAACCTGGTATCCCAAGAGACTGGGAATGATGATCAAATAAAAAGGGTTCCAAACTTATAGATCAGATAGAAAAAATAGGAATCGAGGGGGAACCACAATATATGGGAAAGAGAAACAAGGAAAAATATATGAGAAATATAGTAACTCAGAATGTGAACTAATAGCGGTAGAATTTGAATCTGAAAAATTAATGAACATAGTAATATATAGACCTCCTAATACTAAAGAGTTTGACTTAATAATAGAAAAATTGGATGATATATGTAGAAATCACAAGGACTGGGCTATTCTCCTATCTGGAGACTTCAACTTTCCTTTCGAAGACTGGAAAGAACGAATAGGAGATTGTGGGTTGTACTTATACATATAAAAAGAGAGTAATAGTAATGCAGAAGATAAGAGGCAATTCGAAAAGCTATTAGATATGCTACTAGAATACAACATTCAACAAATAAATCACCTGCCAACAAGAAAGGAAAATACTTTAGACCTAGTATTTGTGAACGAGATGAATTATGTTAAAGAAATAACAGTTTATGATGCGAGTATTTCAGACCATAATGTCATAGAATTAACAGTCCATTCCAAAGCAAGTGAAAACAGAGATAAGCAAGAAAGGAAAAAGTGGGAAGGATATGGAAATACAACTTCTACAGTAAAATATAAAATGGTCCAGAAATAAATGAAGAATTTATAAACAAGATTGGGATAACATTTTCGTAGTGATTGACATAAGGGTAAATACGCATATTATATAAAAATATCTGCGTATTTACCCCTTATGTCATCACTTATGTCACCACTATTTTCTCTAATATTATATAAAATATTAGAGAAAATAGTGCATAAATATAAACCGAAGAAGAAAAGTAAACATCAGTCATGCATACCAAGAGACAGAAGGATCTTGTTCCAGAAAATCAGAAAGTGGAAAAAGGTCTGCAAAAGAAAAAAATGCATGGAAAGTTATAGAACTAAAAAGTAAGATAGAAAATGCAGAGCAAAAGATTATACAATCAAAAGAAAATGAAAAAACGGGACCTTGGAAGAAAAAAACCCTAATAAATATCAAGCACCCCAAACCCCAAACTATTATACTCATACGCGAAGAAGATGAATAAAAGAAGAATAGAAATTGGCCCTCTAAGAATTGAAGGGATATTAACGAATGAAAAAAAGGAAATTTGCAACATATTGGCAGAACGATATAAGAGAGAATTCACCCCTAGAATAGATAATGAAGATAATGATATAGAAGTAAGGGACGAAAATAGTGAATATTTAGCTGACATAGATATTAATGAAGCTGATATTGTGCAGGCTATTAATGAAATTAAAAATGGAGCTGCAGCAGGGCCTGATGGAATTCCTGCTATTTTGTTAAAGAAAGTAGTTCATTCTATCGCAAAGCCACTTGCAATATTATTAAGACAAAGTGTAAGATACAGGCAAGATTTATGATGAGCACAAATTAGCATATATTACCCCTACTTTCAAAAGTGGATCAAGACTAGAGGCAAGTAATTATAGGCCTGTGAGTCTAACATCACATATTATGAAAGTGTATGAAAGGGTAATGAAGAAAAATATTATGAAACATTTAATAAAAAATAACTTGTTTAATATAGGACAACATGGTTTCGTACCCTGAAAAAGTACACAAACCCAATTGTTAGCCCACCGTGAGAACATATTCAAAAAAATGCAAAAGCGGAAATGAAACAGATGTGGTTTATTGCAAACGATGAGAAATCGGATGAAGCCAAGGTAATATCCGGTGTGCCACAAGGTACGGTGTTAGCTGCAAACGATGAGAAATCGGATGAATCCAAGGTAATATCCGGTGTGCCACAAGGTACGGTGTTAGCTGCAATACTGTTTTTATTATGACTGAAGACATATACAGTAATGTTAAGGATTCGGTAGTGAGTATTTTTCGCTGATGACACAAGAATAAGTAGAGAAATTACTTGTGATGAAGATAGGAACGCTCTACAAAGAGACCTTAACAAAGTATATGATTGGGCAGAGGTAAATAGGATGGTATTTAACTCTGATAAATTTGAATCAATAAATTATGGAGACAGAGAAGGAAAGCTATATGCATATAGGGGAGGGACCTATAATGAGACAATCACAAATAAGGAAGCAGTTAAAGACCTTGGTGTGATGATGAATAGGAACATGTTATGCAATGATCAAAAAGCAATTCTTTTGCAAAATGTAAAGCAAAAATGGGAATGTTGTTACGGACACTTCAAAACAAGAAAAGCTGACACATGATTATGCTTTATAAAACATATGTTCGTAGTCCACTTGAATATTGCAATATGATATGGTACCCACACTATCAAAAGGATATTTTGCACAAATAGAGAGTGTACAATGGTCCTTTACAGCTAGAATAGAAGAAGTTAAGGACCTTGACCTACTGGGAAAGACTACAATCCTTAAAATTATATAGTCTAGAAAGGAGAAGAGAACGCTACATGATAACTTCAGGCATGGAAACAGATAGGAAGGAATAGCCGAAAATATCATGGAACTAAAAATATCAGAAAGAGCAAGCAGAGGTAGATTAATAGTGCCCAAAACTATACCAGGAAAAATAAGGAAAGCACACAGGACATTAATTCCACTACGCACCAGCATCGATAATGCAGCGTCTATTCAATGCGTTGCCAGCTCATCTGAGAATATATCAGGAGTGAGCGGTAAGTGTTTAAGAATAAGCTCGACAAATATCTAAACTGCATCCCAGACCATCCAAGATTGGAAGATGCAAAATATACCGGCAAGATGTACTAGCAACTCTCTGGTAGACATTAGAGGTGCCTCACACTGAGGGACCTGGGGCAACCCGAACGAACTGTAAGGTCTGTAAGGTCTAAGGTCTCTCTCTCTCTCTCTCTCTCTCTCTCTCTCTCTCTCTCTCTCTCTCTCTCTCTCTTGAATACTGGAGTCCACAGACTTTTCCTCTTATAAATTCCAAGAATTCCTCAAATGGTCATAAGCCCATTGGGACAAATTTCTCGGAATTGCCAACATGAATAAAAGAGATTTCAGGAATTCGGTGAAAAAATATAAAAATTATTCTTAACTAAATGTTAATTATTTTAATAGATTCTCTCCGTCGCCAATTGCCTCCAATTAACGGTCTTTATTACCGCTGCTTTAGAACTGTAAAGGGTCAGGCATAATTATATCAGAGCTCGTGTTAAAATGATAAATTCCAAATCATAATTTTATTTGCAGTGGAAAATAATTCGAGGGCTTTGAATCAACTTAGGTGCCCTTGACATAGAGGCGAATTGCAATGCAGCTTATTATACAGTTTTTCCGGAAGGTAATATTATGCAATTATAATTCGCCTTACTATATTATTTGCTATTAACATTTGTGGTTACAAAGTCTTCATTTGTGGAAAATATTGATTATATGTTGCTCATATATATATATATATATATATATATATATATATATATATATATATATATATATATATATATATATATATATATATATATATATATATATATATATATATATATATATATATATATATATATGTGTGTGTGTTGTGTGTGTGTGTGTGTGTGTGGTGTGTTCATCTTTAGAGTGTTAATGCTTGAGCTTTTGATGTTCTAATACACAATTACACAACATCTTCAGATTTCCACAAATATTTCTCAAATGCAATACTTCTAAGCATCTTTTTTTTTATTATTTCCATAAGACAACCACTGAAATCCTATTGCCCAGTCCTTCAGACTCCTTCAGGGAGTTTCTGTAACAAATCCACATTAAGGAACACACCTACAAGAAGTTCAGGTAACTCGACTATCTTGTTGACTGAGCATACAAACACTTGTGAAGGTATTAGGAACAGTCAACAAAGAGAAGGAATTTATGGGGGGGAGGTTATATCCATCTGGCCCTCCTAAGGCTTCCAAAGACGATTGCTCAATACGTCCTGCAATGGAAGGACTTCTAGGCTATACTTGTTTGTCTTTGGCATTAGGATGACAGACCGAAATTCTCGGGTTAGAGGTATGGAGTTTGGATGTATTCAGAGTCGCCATTTAGATATATTTATCTCTTTATTTATTTATATATTTTAATGATTGTTAAGAGGAAATGTTATGAAATATTTTTAGATAGATAATTCTAACTGAATATCGATTTTGTCACCAAAAACAATAATTACGTACTTCGTACTTCCTCTCATACATACATAATTACTCAACAAAAGACGTGGAGAGAGAGAGAGAGAGAGAGAGAGAGAGAGAGAGAGAGAGAGAGAGAGAGAGAGAGAGAGAGAGAAGTACCAAATCGAGAAAGGAAAAAACTGGTCTCAACAGGTCAGAGATTTTGCATCTTTAGCCCTGATGAAATGTCGAGCTTTCCTGACAAGTAATATCAACTCAGGCACGGTTTTAAAATCCCAAGGGGAAAACAGGATATACGCTTTTGAAGAGAAACTGAGATACTTTTATCGAACTATAAATAAAATATTTTGACGTGTTTGCATCATATTCTCTCTCTCTCTCTCCTCTCTCTCTCTCTCTCTCTCTCTCTCTCTCTCTCTCTCTCTCTCTCTTTCTTGGTCAAGTTCATTTTACTGTGGATTCTCATGAAGTAAAGTCATAGGTCATGTATTTGAGGTCATTTGTTTTTCTAGATTTTTACTTAACCTGCATTCTATTATTAGTTACAATAATGATTTAATGAGACACAATTTATTATTATTATTATTATTATTATTATTATATTATTATTATTATTATTATTATTATTATTACTTATTATTATTATTATTAGGGAAAAGGTCAACACACGCCAAAAAATTTAATAAAATGCCAATGTGGAAAAGAAAAAGGCAATGCCCCGGAGTAGGATAGAGAGAGATAGAGAGAGAGAGAGAGAGAGAGTGAGAGAGAAGAGAGGGAGATAGATGACACTAACTTATGGAAGCTGACCTTTCATAGAATGAATTTTCATTTGTAAAAATAAAAACAAGAAGTTAGAAGCTAATTTAGAAATCTAATTTCCCACAGACTGATTTTTCACTATGAAAGAAAATGGATATAATTATAAAAAACAAAATAAAAAAGGATTACCGGATTACCACATCATTCCCATTAATCTTCTGGACTCAGATTAACTAATTCTAAATTCCATCGGCATCTTCAAAGTTCTTTCAATGAAGAGCTAATCCCAGACGACCTCTCCAGGTTCTTCTCTGAGACTTTATCGCTTTCCAAAGTCTCGCGAGAGACCCATTCTTTATCCATTCCAGTAGACGAGAACTAATGAGGAGAAGTTTTCTCTCTCTAGAGAAAAAGAGAGAGAGAGGAGAGCAATAATGCAAACTCTTAATAGGAGTGTCTAACTCACTGGTGGTTGAGAAGTGCTTCCTGGTGGTTTGGTGGCTAGGGAATGGATAGTTGTTTTTATTTTGAGGAATATTATAGTTTTACAAATATTAGAAAGAAAGGGAGGCGATCAGGGAGGGATAATAAGAATAAAAATAAAATGTGGATGTCAGTTTGCAAAAGAGGAAACAAACAAAAATAAGACAAAAAATTAAAGCTACTTTGTGTCATATAGTTCATATATCGAGTTTTTATGTAGTATTTTGCAAAAATAAATGAAAAAGTTATATATATATATATATATATATTATATATATATATATATATATATATATATATATATATATATATATATATATATATATATATATATATATATATATTATATATATATATATATATGTATTCATATTAGCTGCTCGGAATTTATTGACATTACAATATAAATATATAAATAAATAAATAAATAGAAAATTAAATTAATAAATAAACAGATAAAACATAAATAAATACATTTTACCCGAGATCCTCACATAGCAAACAACATTCGCTCATTCATTACTAATAAAAATAATAAATAATGCATTTAACATCCAGCCTCCGATTATTTTTGCTGGAAGAGAATCCAAAAGGGAATTCTTTATAATTATATTCACCAAGAATACAAAATTATGAATTAATAGTTGCTATGCATTTCATCGGTAACATTTCAATATGGCGAACAAGGCCTGATTAATGAATCGTCATATCAAGCCATTTTTTTTGCACAGTTCGAACGGGTCATATCTGCAAATAATTAGCATATATTAGCATATTTTTCTGGGAGAGAGAGAGAGAGAGAGAGGGGGGGGGGGTGATTAGAATTATACAGAGATATACAATTTTCATTCTACTAAGAAGTAATCATATTTTCATACTTTTACTGAGAGAGAGAGAGAGAGAGAGAGAGAGAGAGAGAGAGAGAGAGAGAGAGAGAGAGAGAGAGAGAACCTAAATTATTCGAAGTAACTATTCTAGTCATCACAAATGCTAATCGTTCTTAATAAAAGCAATGTAACGAATTATGAGAAATAACATTTGGAAATATGCGACTATGACACAAAAAAGTAAAAATTATTTGTGCAATGTATTGCTTTAGTCTGTTTGGGACATTATTGCTCTCTTAGCTGCCGATTCATAGGAGATGATTCATTCGGAAAATAAAGAGCGAGAGCCTGCTCAGCGAATGCCAAATGTTTCTGGATTATTATTTTTCACAAAAATTCAGTTTTTCTTCATGTAGCGAAGACATGCCAAATTTATCACCAAACTAAATGAAAAAGAAAATCCTTTGATGAAATAATTCACATACTCAATTCAACTATAACCAATGTTAATACAAACACTTTATCATTTTTTAAAGATCAAATTTAGTTTTATATCGATTACTTAACTATCTAGGTATTTATCAATATATATCAAAGTAATAATAAGCCTTTTTAATTGAATCTGCATTTCTTTCAGACATGACCTCATGTCCTCTACGGAAATTTAAGTCATCACCTTTGACGTGAGTTAATATTCCTTCATATAAACCTTGTTGCTTGAACCAAGCTTATCCCATTTGTTACAGATTTATTGAAATATACTTCAGAAAGACGTGATTTCCAATCCTGATAAGATATTCCAGTGTGATATCATTCCCATTCCGATAACTTACCTTGATTGGATCTGCTTCTAAATTCCATTCCATTAACGTTAATGAGATAGGGCAGGTGGTTACAGATGTTCCAGGTAATAAGCACGAATCTTATGAGGTGAAACTCTGTTTTCAATTCCTTTTGATGACGTTGTTTCTGATGGGGTGTAGGTAAGATTGTAGGGGGACCTACTGTGATGAAAGATTATATCCGATGGGACATTGTGTATGTGTCATTTTCTTTTATCGTCACCTCAGGTATCTCTCCACTTTGGTTGACAAATCCAATTCAGTTAATAACTTGTTTCTTCCTTTATCCTAATACTCTAAGGTTTGGATGTAGTAGCAGAATTGTTAAATAGGACATACTAAAATCCATTCATGGAAAATATTTAATACAATTACAACTAATGGCGTTCGTTGCATCACAAGGAAAAGTGACTTTGTGATAACAGATAAGTATCGAAATTCAAAATTTAAAAAAGAAAAACAGAAAATGAAGAAAACTTAATGTAGATTTGTTATCTGTTCTCCAGTTTATAACTTTATTTTCCAAAAGTAGCATTACATGGATTAAATTAAACCAGGTCACTGAAAGAACTTTTGCCATACATAAGGTTTGTCCACACTCCATTGAAACATGTTGTAAACACATGTCGGTAACATATCGTTCCGACATCTCGAACAGGCTAGATAGTAGCTAACGACTTGTTGGCAGCCTTAACCGGGGCTTCATAAGATTATCCAGCATCTGCCGAAGATCCGTTTTTCACTTGTTTTCAACCTGTTTGCGATAAAGTCCAATTCTCCTTGAATCTAATAATTTACTTGTATCTTTATCTATTTATTTACTGATTGTTTCATTTTTTTTTTCTAATAACTGATCTCTTCTTTCTGAATTTCCCTTCATTGTCTGTTACTTCTTTCAAATGAAATTAACACCATATACTTTGGAAACTTCAATTTTAAGTTGATGGCTCCTTTTTCTGAATAATAATAATATTTATAATAATGGTAGGATGTTTCACTGTAATGTAGGCACACTTTTACACCCACTAACAGTCAAGAAACTAAGAAACTAAATTAAATAATAGAATATAAGTGCTATTGACCAAAGTGCCAATATATGACATACATCATAGCCATAGGAGACAAGAAAAAATACCTGGATTTTGTAACGGGAAAATAATATTTCGCTGTTGTGAATATCTACCAACAAGTTTCATAAGCCGTTGCGCATGAGACCAAACGGCCTTAAAATAATCAGGTATGAAAGAGGGTAGGGAAAGCAAAAGCTCTGTCAACAAATATTTGGGGACTCTGAGAAAGATGAAAGGGAGGTAAACTTTATTCTAAGATAAAGTGCTTAGTTCTCCATTTTATTGTGAGTAGCATTTTCGTCAACCTTTGATTCCTGTAACGTCGAAGATCCTTTCATAGCAATGAATTTCCGCCTGAGTGCTGTTCAGAAATAATATAATAATAATAAAAAAAACCATATAAAAAAAATAAAAAAAAACTTTCATGGAATATAATGTTTTGGAAAGGGATATAGTTTGCCTCTGTAAAATAATTTCTGCATAGCTTTGTTCTGGAGACTAATAAATGGTTTTTTGCAACATGATGCAGTAATGAGCATTTTACTGTATCTCTATGAGAGAGATGAAACTAAATTGCAAATAGAAAATAGAATACATACTTGACCCAACATTCTATTCTTTTTTTTATATATCTATTATTATTTTTTGTCTGCATATATTGCAAAGTGAATATTACTCCAGTGCTCCAAACACAGAAAAACATGTTAGAAACACAAGTCGTCAGCTTATCGCAAACAGCAAGATCCCCTCGGTCTGTGTAAATAATTTCTCTTTCTCATCTTAATCTCCAGTCGGGTCGACGTTCTGAATGAGCCTCTTCCGCTGCTTCCATCTTTAACGGCTCATTTCATCATTAGCTTTAGTAAATTTTTATATGGATGCATGCCCATCCTGACTCAAACCCCCTATTTTTCCGGTCCTGAATCATTCAGTGAGTTGGGCTTGCTTCTCTCTCCCTCCTCCTCTCCCCAACTCCTTGGCTAGGAACCATTACCAATGATAACTGAATTTCTAATTACCCCTAACATGTTTCCATCGCATCCTTTAAAGTAAAACAGCCTCCTGAAGTTCTTTAACTTTGCAAATCTGCTGAAATGTGTACGGGCTATTTTTAATTTTTCAGCAGTGCAGCATTCTACAATATCACTTCAAAGAATCTCTCTCTCTCTCTCTCTCTCTCTCTCTCTCTCTCTCTCTCTCTCTCTCTCTCTGTTCTTAAACCGAAGAAGGAGGGGCAAAAGTATACCTTCTCTCAGATTTAATATGCCTCTGTTGACCTAACCAGTGAAGAAGGACTTGGGTGTTAGTTGACAGTTGTGGGCGCAAGCAAGGTGGGGAGACGAGTTGATGCTCACCCTACCGAAGTAGTACCAATTTCAAAATATTCCTTCTCTCTCTCTCTCTCTCTCTCTCTCTCTCTCTCTCTCTCTCTCAACATTAAGGCGAGTAAAACGAAAGCAGAATGATTTTAGGTATTTGAACCAATCTTTCCATACAATAGATAAACAAAATAAGAAAAACTTTATAAGTTATGTGCATACAAATTTTGTTTAGTTTTGAAGATTTATTTCCAGCCATTTTCGTCTCTTTATGATGAATTATCACGGCTATACACACTTCTCTGACATAGGGTTAAAATCTTGTTTTCTTCTCAATGATAAAAGACCAGACATTTATAAACTTAGCAGAGGAATACCAGCTCAATATCTGTACTTAATAAAGGTTATTTAACAATGAAAGTAGATAAATGGGGAATAAAATGACACATCATAAAGACTTGATTGTGGGAATATGGAAATAGCCTTCATTCATTTTCCTTTATGTTTATAGTAATTCCAGTGACTACCTAAATTCTTCCATATGGAGGAAACAATTTGTTCCTTCACTGAGTTTATGGCCGGAAATTTTGACATAAAAAGGGTAAACATGAGTTTATTAGATTTGTTAAAGGAAGATTATCTTTTCTAGTTTGATCATTTGTTAGAGACGGATAATGTTGCTCTGAATTTGTGACACAAAATTGTACCCAAATTTCCAAAAGAAGAATTAG
>NC_087200.1:208973686-208990950 GCF_015104395.2 Macrobrachium nipponense
GGAAAACATAAAAGACTGAGCATTATATATATATATATATATATATATATATATATATATATATATATATATATATATATATATATATATTATATATATATATATATATATATATATATATATATATATATATATATATATATATATATATATATATGTGTGTGTGTGTGTGTGTATGTGTGTGTGCGTGTGTGTGTACACATATCTGTGTGCATTATACACAGTTTCTCAGTCACGAGGGCAATGTAAGCCTTACGTTTTAATCCTAAATTAAACGTAAATGGTTAACATAATATAAGGCTTACTCGGCGAAGGCAAACATTACTTATCCCTAGTATGAAGCAATTTTAGTAATCTATTGCCCCATGTTGACCTCTATTGACCCTTACCACTTTATCCTCAGGTTCATTTGTCTTTGGTTTGTCTAATATACGAAGGAGGAAGAAGGTTAATGCCACCATATAAACAAGTTAGGAAGAAAAAAAGGAAATGTGGTATTGTTCTTCATATATTTGGGAGAGAGGATACTTGGTTTAATGTTAGTACTCTGGGCAAATGCGAGAGGGGATACTTACCTATTGAGACTTTGGATAAATGGTATAGAGAATGGGTACCTAATAGGAATTTGGGTAATGAGAGAGAGGGGATAAGTACTTATTAGAAGTTTGTATACATGAGAGAGAAGATACGAGCCTAATGGGACTTTAGATAAGTGGGAAGGAATACTGGCCCATTATAACTTTAAATAAATTAATTTATGTGAATAGAGGTTAACCTTCAGAATAATAATAATAATAATAATAATAATAATAATAATAATAATAATAATAATAATAATAATAATAATAATAATATTGACTATAAGTGGTTGGGTTGAACCTAAATTTCATGAAATCAACCTTACCACACCTAACATCAGGGTCATTTTTTTTCCAGCAGAAGTAGTTTGACAGCCTACACATCATAAAACCTCACTATACTACTCAGTTCCTATTGACAGCAGTGTCCTTTTTCCAGCAAAAATATTACAGACACAATTTACCATTTACTATATTGAATCATGACTCTTTTGGGCGATTTTTCCTGACAATATAAGGAAAACTCATTAACATTTATCCACTAACCCCGAAAAACAGTCAATACCCTTTTCCTTTTTGCTCAGAGTGCCCTGTGATATCTTGTTATTATTGTTTAAGATTATAAATTGTTATTTAGTGGTCTCTGACAACTATTCTAATTCAAAAAATCAATGAGATAATATACAAACCTCTCAAAGGCATGTAAGGAAAAAGCTATTTACAATTCTTACAAACTTCCTACAAGAAAACAAATTCACGGTGGATATGCGCGCTCATACGAACACGACATTGCCTTGATTAACAGTCTAGCACTATGTCACAGAATAGCACAAAAGGTCTTTCAAATAGAAGATAAAAACAAAAAATTAACCCGTAAACGCCGAGCGGTAAATAAAAAAATGACTCCCGTATGGCCGGAGGGGTTTTGAGAGTGAGCGCGTAAGCGGAAAAAAATATTTTTTTGTTTTTTCAAAAAAATCACAGCGCGCTTAGTTTTCAAGATTAAGAGTTCATTTTTGGTCTCCTTTTTTTCTCATTGCTTGAAGTTTAGTATGCAACCATCAGAAATGAAAAAAATATTATCATTATCATATATAAATGATGCGATATATGATAGCGCAACGAAATTTCATATATAATTGTATTCAAATCGCGCTGTGCGCCAAACGGTTGAGAGGTAACAAGTTGCTTTTTTTTTCGTTGTAATGTGCACTAAAATTGCGATCATTTTGATATATAACATATTGTAAAACAATAAAAGCAAACACAGAGAAAATATTATCACAAAATGATGCATGAATTCGTAGCGCGCGGATGTAAAAAAATAATTTTTTGTTTTTAATAAATTCACATAAATCGAAATATTGTTATAGAGACTTGCAATTTGTTTCAAAATGAAGGAAAATGATTGAATATTACGATACGTAAGAGTTTTAGCTTACAAATGCAGTTTTTTACCATTTCGAACGAGTAAAGTTGACCGAATGTCGAATTTTTGTTAAAAGTTTTTTTTTATATGCAAATATAAAAAAAATGAGAAATGCTACAAACCTTCCAATAATTTTGTTATATTGTGCATGTTTTTGCGCACATTTTCATATATAAAACTTTAAAAAAAGCGTAATATGAAAAGGCTCAAATATTAGGAAAAATGTGACCTACGCGTTTCTGAGATTTTCGGCCGAGAATAGGCGCGCGGACGGAATAAAAATATTTTTTTTCAAATATTCACCATAAATCGAGATATTGTTCTAGAGACTTGCAATATGTTTTAAAATAAAGATAAATGATTGTATATTACTAGACTGTAAGATTTTTATGTTATAAATGCGTTTTTTGACCTTTTCGGTTGAGTCAAAGTTGACCGATCGTAGTTTTTTTCGTACTTATCGTAACTTTATATGCAATATTTCAAAAAATGATAAAAATGCTACAACCTTCAAAATAATTTTGTTATATTGTGCATGTTTTTGCGCACATTTTCATATTATAAAATCTATAAAAAAGCGTAAATATGAAAAGGCACAAAATATTAGGAGAATGCGACCTTACGCGTTTCCTTTAGATTTTCGGCCGAGAATCGGCGCGCGGACGGAATTAAAAAATATTTTTTTCAAACATATTCACCCATAAAAGTCGAGATATTGTTCTAGAAGACATTTGCAATATGTTTTAAAATGAAGAAATAAATGATTGAATATTACTATACTGTAAGATTTTTAATGTTTAAATAATGCGTTTTTTGACCTTTTGTTTCGGTTTGAGTGCAAAGTTGACCGATTGTAAGTTTTTTCGTACTTATCCGTACTTTATATGCAAATATTTCAAAAATGATAAAATGCTACAAGCCTTCCAATAATTTTTGTTATATTGGTGCATTGGGGGGTTTTTGCGCACATTTTCCATATATAAACCTTTAAAAAAACGCGTAATCTGAAAAGGCCCCTCAAATATTAGGAGAATGTGACCTACGCGTTTTCCGAGATTTTCGGCCGAAAATCGTCGCGCGGAGGGGAAAAAAATATTTTTTTTTTTTTTCAAAAATTCACCAGAAATCGAGATATTGTTCTAGAGACTTGCAATATGTTTTAAAATTAAGATAAATGATTGAATATTACTAGACTGTAAGATTTTATGTTATAAATGCGTTTTTTTTTGACCTTTCGGTTGAGTCAAAGTTGACCGATCGTAGTTTTTTTCGTACTTATCGTACTTTATATGCAAATATTTCGAAAATGATAAATGCTACACTTCCAATAATTTTTGTTATATTGTGGCATGTTTTTGCGCACATTTCCATATATAACCTTTAAAAAAAAGCGTAATATGAAAAGGCTCAAAATATTAGGAGAATGTGACCTACGCGTTTCCGAGATTTTCGGCCGAAAATCGTCGCGCGGAGGGGAAAAAAATATTTTTTTCAAAAATTCACCAGAAATCGAGATATTGTCTAGAGACTTGCAATATTTTAAAATGAAGATAAATGATTGAATATTACTAGACTGTAAGATTTTTATGTTATATATCGTTTATTGACCTTTTCGGTTTGAGTCAAAGTTGACCGATCGTAGTTTTTTTCGTACTTATCGTACTTTATATGCAAATATTTCAAAAAATAATAAATGCTACAACCTTCCAATATTTTTGTTGATATTGTGCATGTTTTTGCGCACATTTCCATATATAAACCTTAAAAAAAGCGTAATATGAAAAGGCTCAAATATTAGGAGAATTGTGACCTACGCGTTTCCGAGATTTTGGCGGCCGAAAATCGTCGCGCGGAGGGGAAAAAAATATTTTTTTCAAAAATTCACCAGAAATCGAGATATTGTTCTAGAGACTTGCAATATGTTTTAAAATGAAGATAAATGATTGAATATTACTAGACTGTAAGATTTTTATGTTATATATGCGTTATTGACCTTTTCGGTTGAGTCAAAGTTGACCGATCGTAGTTTTTTGTCGTACTTTATCGTACTTATATGCAAATATTTCAAAAATAATAAATGCTACAACCTTCCAATATTTTTGTTGTATATTGTGCATGTTTTCGCACATTTCCATATATAAACCTTTAAAAAAGCGTAATATGAAAGGCTCAAATATTAGGAGAATGTGACCTACGCGTTTCCGAGATTTTCGGCCGAAAATCGTCGCGCGGAGGGGAAAAAAAATATTTTTTTCAAAAATTCACCAGAAATCGAGATATTGTTCTAGAGACTTGCAATATGTTTTAAAATGAAGATAAATGATTGAATATTACTAGACTGTAAGATTTTTATGTTATAAATGCGTTTTTTGACCTTTTCGGTTGAGTCAAAGTTGACCGATCGTAGTTTTTTTCGTACTTATCGTACTTTATATGCAAATATTTCAAAAATGATAAATGCTACAACCTTCCAATATTTTTGTTTTTGTTATATTGTGCATGTTTTGCGCACATTTCCATATATAAAACTATAAAATAAGCGTAATATGAAAAGGTACAAATATTAGGAGAATGTGACCTACGCGTTTCCGAGATTTTCGGCCGAGAATCGGCGCGCGGACGGAATAAAATATTTTTTTCAAATATTCACCATAAATCGAGATATTGTTCTAGAGACTTGCAATTTGTTTTAAAGTGAAGGTAAATGATTGAATATTACTAGACTGTAAGTAATTTGCTTACCCCCCCAAAAAAAAAATTTATAATATATATATATATATATATATATATATATATATATATATATATATATATATATATATATATATATATATATATATATCTATATATATATATATATATATATATATATATATATATCTATATATATATCTATATATAAATATATATATATATATATATATATATATATATATATATATATATATATATATATATATATATATATATATATATATATATATATATATATATATATATATATATATATATATATATATATATATATATATATATATATATATATATATATATATATATATATATATATATATCTATATATATATATATATATATATATGATATATATATATATATATATATATTATATACTATATATATATATATATATATATATATATATATATATATATATATATATATATATATATATATATATATATATATATATATATATATATATATATATATATATATATATATATATAATTTTTTTTACGTAAAAATATATATTACATTCTTCGATTCTGTACCAATACATAAATAAAAGGAATGCAGGTGACACTTCTCTTTTCGCATACAATGAAATGTCTTATTATTATTTTATCAGGCACACATTCAGATATATAAAAAATTGTAATAAATATAAAAATAAATAAATATAAAATAAATGCAGAATACTCACTCGTAATCCTGACTAACTTCGTTACTGATTCTTGTTTTCTCCCTCCTCCATTGAAGAGTCTGCATTTTTTTCCAACTTGACATGACGAGGTACAGGTGGAGGAAGGGAGACGCGCGCCCTTACTGCTGATGGACCCGGCGGCCCCGTGCGCCCTCCGCTGTCGGTTTAGGGGCGTGCTCCAATACATGACCTTAGTGTGGTACTTTCGGTCACACTCCCTATCCTGCAAAGAGCAACTTTGCAGAGACGACAGAAGAACCGGGTGTCTCTCCTTCTGCCATTCATATGGCACACCCGGCACCGTTTCTGCCTTCGCCCTTCTAAGGCCTCCAGTATGTGTTCCCCTGGCTGCAGCCGACACGCAGGGTCCACTACCCGACGAGAAGCGGTGATGGCGGGGCCGGCAGCAAGAGGGGCGTCAGCAGCAGGGGCGTCGTCAGCAGGGGCGGCGACAGCAGGGGCGTCAGCAGGGCGGCGACAGCAGGGGGGGTCGTCAGCAGGGGCGGCGACAGCAGTGCGGTCGGGGCGGGGCAGCAGGGGCGGCGGCAGCAGGGGGGCGGCGAGCAGGGGGGCGTCGTCAGCAGGGGCGTCGTCAGCAGGGGGCGTCGTCAGCAGGGACGGACGGCGGAGCAGGCGGCAGGTCGAGCGAAGGTTGGCCCTCCTATCTGCCCTTTCCTCTATAGGGGCAGATCTGCAGCTCGGGGCAGGGGGTCAGTTCAGTGGAAGGCCACTCATCGGGATCGAAGTTGATGAGGGCATTCCCGGCTACCTCTAGGAAACTGTGCGTGGGTCAACCTCGGAAGATTGTCACCGCGGTACCCACAGTACAGTATGTAGGCATTTTGGAGGGCCAACTGAAGGATGTATTTGAGGAGCTTCTGTGTCCACCTTCTGGTTCTCCTGGCGAAGGGATAGTACTGGATGAGCTGATCAAAGAGATCAACTCTCCCATGTGCCTGTTGTAGTGCCCCAATGACAGTAGGCCGCTCGGTACGAAACTCCTCAAAACAACTCGGCCCTGTCGACGTGTCTTCTTCCGCTGTACGATCTCTTCTTGGATGGGTTCATGACTCGTCGTAATCATGGGGACGAGTCGGACACCCTTCCAACAGATGACGAAGACAGCGCCTTCCGCCGCCACTCTGTCTCTCCTCTTGCCAGGTGTTGCGGATGACTAGCGAACCTCTTGAGGACATTCGGGGCCACGCACCAACCGAAGGGTACCACTGACGTGAACACCTGCTTCATACAGTTCCTGGGCCAGGGATACCGAGTTATAATAATTATCCATAAACAGGTGATATCCCTGGTTACGGAAACGTCCCACAAGGTTGAATACAGTGTCACGCAGCGTGGGAGAAGTACCCCGGTATACACTGAAAAGTCCACAAACGTATCCAGTGTTGGCCTCGATAATGAGAAAGAATTTCACACCATATTTCTTTGGCTTCTGGGGTTATACACTTTTATACTAAGACGTCCTTTGTAAGGCATCATCCCCTCATCCAAAGACAGGTTCTTTCCAGGAATCACGAGATTACTACACGCTCACGGATATAATCCAACACTGTACGCACTAAAATGAGGCGATCACTGTTATTCCGGGGTATGGCCCTTCGGTTGAAGGCGTTGAAGTACCTGTCCATCGCCAGGAAATTATCACGGGACATAACGCCAGGCACATTCGGCTATATAAAAAATAACTTCTCTTCCAATATTGCCTGACGTCGATAGCAGGTGTCAAACCAAAATAAATGTGGAGCCCCAAAAATGTGCCATGTCAATGAGGTTGCAACCCCGCCAGTAATACGACAAGGTCGTCTTCAGCTCATATCGGCAGTAGTACCGAGCGTAGTCCACCGTCTCGTGTACCAGGTATTCCAGCAATTCCCGCGTCAGGAAAAGCTGGATGAATCCCAAAACAGTCAGGGGTACTGGTACGGTCATCCAGGGGTTGCCGTGAAGGGGTGCATGTTAGGAGGGGTGGGGTCCTCCGTCCACCCCTCGTCACTCTCCGACGACCGACCTTCACCTTGGCTGGCGCGACGAGCCGACCTTCTACGTGCCCGTGCGCGCGCACGCGCACGGGTGCGGGCACGATGCACACTACCCCCCGTTGGCCCATCACCCTCACTTAGGCCCTCACTTTCTGTATCGTCCTCTGCGATAAACAAAACTTGAGCCCGTATCCCCACCCTCCCCCTCCCCCTCCCCCTCAGATTCCCCCTCTCGTATGCACTGAATTCGAGCTCACTTTCGGGATGTGAGCCTCGAACGGACATTGGGGCAAATATTCATCCTCACTTTCATCGGGACTGATGTCCTCATCACTCGATGACCATCCGCCATCAAAATGAGGACTTGCGACATGTTCCCGATCAAGCTCCGAAAGATATTCGTCTATGTCCCTGGTTGGAGGCCTCCCAAATGCCTACGAATGCCCCTAAGGACGCCCACATGCTTAGGGGTAACGGGGTAACCAAAGGCAAAACGATGTGTTCCCGAAACACTTTCAGCCACACGTGGCCGCACAGAACGGCCTTGAGGCGCGGGGTCATGCTGGGTGCTTGGCCCCTCGCAGCATCCATGTCCAAAACTCGCCTTACACGATCCCTTCCGACGGGGTAAAACGCGCCTTCACGGTTCACACGTCGTTGAGACATATCTAGGAATGTCTTGTAGCAATACAAATGCTCAAAGTCTCGCACAAGTCCAGAAAAAACACGCTTTTCACGAAAGATCGCTCTCGGATGGTGCGCTACTGATGCTGGCTGGAGCGAGAAGAAGGGATATCGCGCATGCGCACCTGGGTCACGCTTCAAAACAAAACAAGGCCTTGATCCGTGGACTCCCAGCATCCCCCAAGGAACGCGTGATTCAAAAGTTTTAGGCTGGTAGGCCTATAAGTATTTTTCCGCGAATTTTAAAAAAAACTTTTGTATGTCGACGTAAAATACGTCCAGTCGGCACCCTGACAGACAATTTATCTCGACGTAAAATACGTCCAGTCGGCGTTTAAGGGTTAATCTGTCAAAACAATATCCTTGATGAAGAATGAAATTAACTTCATTCTCCTGAGAAACAAAGACATTCAAATCTCGTTTCGATTTTTTAATAATTACGAAAAAATGAAATCTCTGTAATAAGACGCATATATTTTTTCTGTCCTAATGAGAGCGGACTGCTCAGGTGGTGGAATAGAAAAAAGATGGTCCCAGATGCTTTTTGTCTTTCTTTACAATGTATAAAAACATGCGATGAATAGAGAGAGAGAGAGAGAGAGAGAGAGAGAGAGAGAGAGAGAGAGAGAGAGAGAGAGCTGAAAAATGAAAAGACAAACAGACTGACTGATGAACAGTCTGACATACAGACAGGGAGAGTGTGCAAATTAGGGAAAGAAACAGTGTGAAAAGGAGAGAGAGAGAGAGAGAGAGAGAGAGAGAGAGAGAGAGAGAGAGAAATTCAGGTGAAAAGAATGTGTTCACTTTGATTTTCACATAATCCTGAAAGAGTCATGTTTTCATTATAACAGCACATTTCCTTTTGAATGCAGCGAGATGCGACTAAGAGATGGATTTTCAACGACCAAGCCACCGCTACCGGTTGGTGTTAATTAGAGTTACAAAGATCTCATCTCTGCACCTGATTCTGCCTCCTCCAAGGTCATTAGATTATCCGTTTCTCCCCATTTTAGCATCTCGCTCTCTCTCGCTCTGTGTGTGTGTGTGTTCAATATGGATCATGCTAATTGCACCTACTTGCGAAAAGAAAGTTCCATTTCTTTCTTTCCTTTTTTACTTTATTTAAGGAAGAGAGGACTTTTTTTACGGGAATAATTCTCATTGGCAGAGGGGAAATAATAGTAGGAAAAAGACGCTGAACAGTCTTGCCATTCGATTTGACTACTTCTCCCTCAAGGAAGCTGTTTGTATATGAAATCTGTATTGTATCCATTGATGGATATTCGGATCTATTTCACCATAATAAATTCAATGCCCCCATTGTAAAGAAATATTTGGATATTTGGCCAATATTATTATTATTGTTATTATTATTATTAGGAGTGCGAAATCCTAGCCTCTCCTAGAATGCTGTTTCCTGACCTAACCAGGCCTACCCTTCCTAACCTAACATAGGGCGCCTTGCCCTAACATGGCCGGGGAGCATTGCCCCCGCTGGTCCTCGACAACGCAAACTTTCCGTCCCAAGTAACGCTTAATATCCCTGTCTCCTTACTCTGCATTATTATTATTATTATTATTATTATTATTATTATTATTATTATTATTATTATTATTATTATTATTATTATTATTATTATATTAGAAAGTATGCTATTATTACTTTGTTTAAAATTAATTCCAGAACGATGTAATATACGACACGTGCCACTAGGGCAAATGTCTTCCCTAACTTAGGAAATAAAAGACCAACAGACACACAAGCTCGGCTATAATCATATTAAAAAACCGTTTGATTTGCATTTCCCCGGTACCGTGTTAAAGTCATTTCACTTAATGTGATATCGTTATTCTGAATTACTCCAAGGCGTTTATAGGTAACATTTGCATACATTAATGATAAGGATATTGTGTTATGGTCATACACACACACACACACAACAAACATATATATATATATATATATATAATACTATCATATATATATATATATATATATATATATATATATATAATATATATATATATATATATATAATATATATATATATATATATATATGACTGGTAAATGTGTTCTATAACAACAGAATTCCAATCTAATAAAAGGAGCCCATAAAAACACCAAAATGTAGAGAGAAAAGTACTATATTTCAGAGACTGCTGTCTCTCTCTTCAGGTATATGAATGAGAAAAGTTTACAGAAAAGGTCGGTATTTATACCAAGAGATTCGTCCACAAGTAAGCCAATTTAGGTCACCCCGCTGATAATCTTCCTTTAATCTTCTTAAGCGTTGGTGAATGAAACACTGGCGTCGACGATGTCGGATGTCCAATTCCCTTTTGAGATGTTCATTACCTGCTTCTCTTTTATTAAGGCCGATTCCATCATTTGACTCTTGTACCGGCAGTTGCCTGCTATAAATTACACGTGACATATTCCAGTTTATTCTATGGTTATGTTCATTTATATGATTGAAAATAGCCGAGTTCTGTTGGTCCATACCTAACCTGACGTTTGTGTTGTATTAATCTCTGGGGAAGTGATTTACTGTAAATCCGATGTAAGATTGGTCACAGTCCTGGCATGGGATCTCATTATTAACCCCAGAGTCTTTGGGCGATGTCTTTTGTTGGACGTTAATCAGGGATTTGGCTAAGGTATTTGGGTGGTAGGATAAATGCAAAAGGGTTGGATTTCCCAAGGGTGTGAGTTACTCTCTTAATCGTCTCCATGGTGGGGAAGTTTTTATTTTATTGTTGGGTGTGTCTCTGGCGGTCTTGTCTTTAGGGGGTCGGTAGAAAATTACGTTGCTTTTTGAATTGCTTTCTCCAATTATATGGTCAGGATACTTTAAAGATGAAAGTTGCTTGCGAATTGAGTTCAAATTCTTTTTCCAGGAAATCTGGGGAAACAAATTCGTAAGGCTCTTAAGAATAGGTTGCTAGCTAGACCTATCTGGATGGTATTGTCATGATAGCTAAAATAGTGAATATATGAAAGTGAGAACGTTGGTTTTCTGTATATGGTAAATTTGTATTCTGTCGTGTTCTGATTATTAAAACATCAAGAAAAGGAATTTTGTTGTTCTGTTTCCCCATTCAACTTTAAATTTGATGCTGGCACTAATGCGTTTAATTTTGAGAGGAATTCATTAAAATTACCCACTTATTATCCCAAAATGTTAGTATGTCATCCAACGGTATCTCATCCACAGCATGTTTTGGGTTTTGTTTTATTGCATTTATTACTGTAGTTTCAACGTCATTATTCCATGTACAGATTGGCCTAAAATAGGACTTAAAGGACTACCCCATACTACACCGAATTTTTGCTTGTAGAATGATTCCCCGAATGAAAATACGTTATTAGATGCAACATAATTCAACACCTAACTTTATTATTTTGTCCAAGTGCCAAAGGGAAATGATCTGAAATAGGGGGATAATTTTTTCCCTTAAAAACTGAAGAAACGTCCTGTACTGGTACTTTTGTGAATAGGGAGTCTACGTCAAGGCTTAAAAGTTTTTATGTTGTGAAGTGGTATATGTGTTCTCTGAATTTGTGACAAAAGTCTTCCGAATGTTTGATGATGGTCGATGGGAGAAAAAGTGCCTAAAAAAGGAGAAAGGAGGCCAGTAACCATTTAGAAATTTTGTAATTGAAAGCTCCGGCGCATGAAAACGAGGGTCTGAATTGCGAAGAAGATTGTCTTTGTGAGTTGGGAAGACCATAAAAGTAGGGTAATTTAAGATTAATTACTTTAATTTCTCTAATAGTTCAATACTCTTTTTGTCGTGGCCAATTAATCTTACTTTCCGAAAAATTCTGTTGGGAACGTTCTGGAGGGGATTTTTCGTCAGTTTTTCGTAAGTATTTGTGTCGCTAAGGAGCTGGTTGATTTTGTCGAGGTAGAAGTCTTTGTCCATTATACAAATTTGCCGTCTTTGTGGATCTACTTATTATAACATCTAAACTTTTTTAGCGAGTGGATGGCTATCATGAATCTGCGGGGGAACAGGATATTTCTTATGAAGGTCAGTTAAAGCATTTAGCTAACACTCCTTTTAAACATATCTCTTCACGGCTGTAGTTTTTGTGCAGATATGAATTTATCAAAAGCCACTCTATGAAGTCTAGGTTGTTTTTGCGGTCTGGCATTAGGGCAAAGGATAATAAGCCTAAATTTAAAACTAAATGTGATTTACAGTAAGGGGGGTGGTGTTGGATAAGTTTAAAACTTTGTCTTGTTGTTCAAGATTATTCCATGCGCTATTATCTATTAGGTTATTTAACTTGCGTTAAAAGTCTGTTGGAATGAGTCACGCTATTATAGGCAGCAATTGTCGGAACAGAATGAAATCAGATACTGTATACGGTCCTGTAGTGAGGCGGCGAAGATTAGATTGAGTTCCATATATCACTCTGCGTAGCACGAAGATGTCGTTTCTGCGTATTGGTGATTCTTTCTTCCAGGAAAATCTTGTGTGATAGAGGGAAGGGGTTTGATTGCAGAGCAGTCCATCTCCCGAATCCGTACATTTTTTGGAAGAAATACTGTTCTTTGAGGCATTCTTCCAAAAAGTGTTTTTGGTTTTTTTCAGCCGGTGTAGTCTGTTCAGTTCTTTTTCAAACTTGCGGAAAAACTGGCTGACTTCTGGAAGTGAGTGAAGAATCGTGGAAAGGCGGTTGAATTCCATAATGGGCTGACAATGACTGGTAAAAGTGTTCTGTAACAACAGAATACCATCTAATAAAAGGAGCCCATAAAAACACCAAAATGTAGAGAGAAAAAGTACTATATTTCAGAGACTGCTGTCTCTCTTCTTCAGTATATGAATGAGAAAAGTTTACAGGAAAAGGTGGTATTTATACCAAGAGATTCGTCCACAAGTAAGCCAATTTAGGTCACCCCGCTGATAATCTTCCTTTAATCTTCTAAGCGTTGGTTGAAATGAACACTGCGTCGACGATGTCGGATGTCCAATTCCCTTTTGAGATGTTCATTACCTGCTTCTCTTTTATTAAGGCCGATTCCATCATTTGACTCTTGTACCGGCAGTTGCTGCTATAAATTACACGTGACATATTCAGTTTATTCTATGGTTATGTTCATTTATATGATTGAAAATAGCCGAGTTCTGTTGTCCATACCTAACTGACCGTTTGTGTTGTATTAATCTCTGGGGAACGTGATTTACCTGTAAATCCGATGTAAGATTGGTCACAGTCCTGGCATGGAGACGATTAAGAGAGTAATCACACCCTTGGGAAATCCAACCCTTTTGCATTTACCTACCCAAATACCTTAGCCAAATCCCTGATTAACGTCCAAACAAAAGACATCGCCCAAAAGACTCTGGGGTATATGAGATCCCATGCCAGGACTGTGACCAATCTATATATATATATATATACATATATATATATATATATATATACATATATATATAATATATATATATATATATATATATATATATATATATATATATATATAGTATATATATATATATATATATATATATATATATATATATATATATATATATTATATATATATATATATATATATATATATATGTATATATATGTATGTGTATATATAATTACTACTAATATTAGCATCATCTTTCTTTATTTAAACCGTGACACGAAGCCCACCCAAACAGAATTATTCAGACAACATCCAGACGAGCGGCTCTTTCGGAATTATCGACGATTCGAAGAGTCGAATCCTCAGTCTTTATTTACTTCGACTTCCGCCTCGACGATTCTACCTGAATCACAGAGACTCCCGCAAATAAGACGGTAATGGATTCCGGAATCACTTATCCGGATTTCTCCCGCTCTTCCGGACACTCGCTGACGGCTAGCGAATTCGCGTTTATATCTGTCGAGCGTTTTCTGGGTGATCTGTAAACCGAACAGAATTTCAAATATATTTGAAACAACATTTCATCTCTCTTCGAGATTTCAATCAGGGGTTGTTGGAGGTTCTAAATTTATATATATATATATATATATATATATATATATATATATATATATATATATACTATATATATATATATAATATATATATAGTATGTATGTATGTATGCAGGGCTTTCTGTTTAGACACACCATAAACTAGTTTTTACCATAAATACGAGTGTTTGTAGGAAAGCACAAGAAAGAATACTGTATAAGTACCCGAATATCTTAGGTAAAAAGCATTTGATATTTAGAATTTTGATAGATTTTTGCAACTCCACAGGTTCATAATAGCATTCATGATTCTTATATTCTTAAATTTCCCCAAAAAAATAAAAACTTGAGAAGAAAGAGGAAGGGTCCCGATATACAAATGATGCAATCAAGATCTCCCAATCTTTTCTGACGATCTGTCAGTGAAACAGATACCATTTCTTCAAGTGTGTTTTGGGAAATCGCACTGTTGGGGGGAAGGGGGGTTAGTGTGTTTTTAGGTTTGGTGGAGGGAGAATGGAGGGGGCAGGGTTACTGATCAATGGACTTCAAGAAAGCTGTTAATACGCAAGTACGACCTAGTTTAGTTTTCACGGAATTTCTCATCATATACAAGAACTGATCGAAAGAAAATACTTGATATATATTCCAATAGTATTCTCTCTCTCTCTCTCTCTCTCTCTCTCTCTCTCTCTCTCTCTCTCTCTCTCTCTGAGACAGAAGAGAAAGAAATTCTTTCTTCTTGACCTCCCTCAGCCCAATTGAAGACGACGTTGCAATTTCGTTCATGATAGCGACGTGACCCCCACCGGTGGTCCTCCCCAAATGTCGCATTTTGAGAAACCCTGTCGCGTCACTGATTAACCTCAAGCTGTTTCTTATTCATTCGAATTGGAACGCTCCTGCTCGATCATTCTTATTTCAAATTATTAAATCACTTTCTACGAAGTTCATGTAGCACCCCACCGTCGTTGAAGATGAAAGTATCACACTTTTTCATCAATTTGATAAGAATTCTTAAAGGCAATGTATTTTCCGATTTTCTTTGTTTAATCTCCTGGAGGACACTCCATTTGCCAGATAGTTAGGACAAAGAATGTAATTTTTCTAGGTAAGGCGAACTACTCTTATCCATTTCTCTCTCTCTCTCTCTCTCTCTCTCTCTCTCTATCTCTCTCTCAAATTGCCTTTGAGCTACGAGCGCAGAAACGTGAAAGAGAAAATATTCAAAATATACCATTGATATACAGGTACCTACAATCAAATATTTAATTTATCGTATATGGAAAGTAAGACTTAGTCAATTATTATTTTTCCTTGCGTGTTGATACGCGCTGATTTCAGTATTTACAATGATACTGCTTGCCTTTTCACGACTTGTGAAACTGATGGTACTAATCATTCCACTTCTCTCTCTCTCTCTCTCTCTCTGTCTCTCTCTCTCTCTCTCTCTCTTACCTAAACACACACACAAACACGTACACACACGCACCAACCAACACACTTTCAAGTCTCTGACGGCGAAAATAGTTGGCAAAAGGTGCAAATAACTTAGAGAGAGAAAGAGGTCACAAAAGAACCCAATAACTTTGTGTTTGTGATAAACATTCAGGTTCTAAAAAGGTCTTTTAGCCGTGGACTCTGGCTAATGCTCTCTCTCTCTCTCTCTCTCTCTCTCTCTCTCTCTCTCTCTCTCTCTCTCTCTCTCTCTCTCAACCCCCTTTGAATTTCTTACAATTGTTCGAGATCTCAAAGACGAATTCCTCTCTAGTTCTTTTTGCTGGCAAGAACCGAGGCTATTAAGGATTTATTTTTAGTATAATCATTTCTACTTACTATCCTTAGATTGTTTACCTATCATTTTCATTAAGAATAGCTAGAAATTATTGTAAAAAAGAATATCTATGACCCTTCTTGTGTATAATTAGCCAATAAGTATCAGGTTGCATTAACAAGCAAAAAGCAATAATGTTTATCATTGAGACAATATCGAATCTCCCTCACGCCTGAACACACACATAGCCCAGTATCCCATTGACTTTTTTTAATACATAAAATGAAAATTGATTTAACTTCACGCTGAGGAGATTAATCAGTAAGTACTGAAACGCATCAAAAGCTGCCAATCATAAAATGATTGTGGAATATGATACAAGCTTAATTTGACAAAGTCTACAGGTTCAAATAAAAACCTGTAGTGTTCACTTCAGGGTACATGGAGTTCATTGAGTTGTAATCCATTCGTTCTAAGTAATTTATTTCCCGAGTCGAAATAACAGCAATTGTGAAATGCTATTGCGATGATTAAACTCGCGAACTGCATAGTTAGCTGAGTTTTATTGCAGTAATTAATTATTTTGTATTTCTTAGTGATATTTCTCTTCCTAGAATCTGCCTGATGGAAATTGATAATTTTGAAGTATAAATGTCATATATATATATATATATATATATATATATATATATATATATATATATATATATATATATATATATATATATATATATATATATATGTGTGTGTGTGTGTGTGTGTGTGTGTGTGTGTGTGTGTGTATACATTTATATGTGTGCATCTGTATATGCTACTGTTCACATAAAATGGAATATAATCTGTTGCAATCCAGAGTTCTCCAGTCTGTATCCTCCATAATTATGATAATTTCATTTACCAATGCCTAACACTTGCATTTGGGGATCAGTCAATAAAAAAAACTATTCAAATCTTCAAATAGCGTTTGAAAATATAAATAAATATAAAACATATTTTAGAATTAACTAGTCTGCCATTACTGAAGAGTCAATCTTACTGAGCCAAGGCTATGTTTAGATGAAAAAATAATAAAAAAAAAAAATGCATGATTTTTTTAGTTCCCTCGGTGTCTTTTATTGTCTTTATTACCAAAGACAAAGACGTTTCCTTGCATAGAGACGACGTCATTAGGCGACTCATGGAATATGAAGGAGGAGGAGGAGGAGAGAGAGAGAGAAAGGGCGAGAGAGTGAGAGCAGAGAGGAGAGAAGAAGAGGGAGAAAATATCTAAAGAAAAAAACTAGTTTGAGTTACTTCATCAGAGGGGATAATGAGAGAGAGAGAGAGAGAGAGATTTGCAGAGAGAGAGAGAGAGAGAGAGAGAGAGAGAGTACAGAAAAGAGCAGAT
>NC_087200.1:208991450-208998950 GCF_015104395.2 Macrobrachium nipponense
TGTAAGTAGAAGAGAATGAATGTCAGTGGTGAGGCTATTGTTTTAACAGAGAGAGAGAGAGAGAGAGAGAGAAAGAGAGATGCAATTAAGACAATTCTAATTGTACTCCTCCTTTTGTTAAATGCTACCTGCGGCACATCAAAGGTTTCAGTTATGTTCGGAGTGGTGGTGGTTGGGGGAAGGCGTTTCCTCTGTACCTAGGGAGATAGAGATAGGGGAGGGTAGAAGGACCCATGTTCGAGGCCATATGATGATTTCCTCTTAGACCAAAAGTGTTTTCCCTGTAATCATTGCACCGTCGATATGCAATGCAGGTCTAAATTTAGAAAATGTAGTTACATGGATATCAAAATTGACGTGAATCTGCACATGATATATACATAAATATATATATATATATATATATATATATATATATATATATATATATATATATATATATATATATATATATATATATATATATATTTATATATCATTTAATATTCCCCTTCCCCTTGCATGTTTGTTCTATCTTCAACCTCAAATTTAATCATTTCTTCTCTGTCTTGTTTTTAATTATACGCAGACAGTCTTTCATTAAAGCTCTATATAGTAACAATAATAATTATCTGTTGGTCCCACAATAACTATGCTAACTATATATTTGTCCTCTAATATCTGTATGCTAATCATATTTCGGTTTAAAGATAACTTTATACTTACCATAGTTTTGTTCTAAATTAACTGTAAGCACCGTGACTGTAAAACGATACTCAGCTCAGAAAAATGTGCGACGCAAGTTTGCATTTTGCAGTCAATCAGATATGAAAGAAAATGAAACATTGCTAAAAGAGGAATTATTAGACAAGGCAGTAGACTGAGGGACCATCCCAGAAAATTCAACCGTTTGAAAGATTCAAGGGGAAATTGAGTTAGACAATTACTCAGCAGCCTTTGGAACAAGAATTTCGGAAATTCCGTAATTTGGAATTAATTCTAATGTCTTAGAAGTAATTAATATTCCGTAGTCTGTCGTTGCTTCCGGTGCATATTCAACGTTACATACACGACGTTTGTCGCAGACAAGTCAAGGACCTGTTGACGACTGAATCTGTCAGTCGATCAGTCGCAACCAGGCAATTAAGTTATAGACTCTCTCCCTATCTCTTAGAAAAAGTATTAAGTGCTAATGTCTACTCATTCACTCCCGCCGCATCTCTCTCTCAGAAAAGTAATAATTTCGTAATCTTCCCCTTTACTCTCTCTCTCTCTCTCTCTCTCTCTCTCTCTCTCTCTCTCTCTCTCTCTCTCTAAACCCTATCTCTCTCTCTCACAAAGTAGTTCAAAAGCCCAATAATAGCACCACCTATTATCCATATAACGTTCTCCGGTACCTTACTGCTAATATAATATTGTCTCAAAAGCATTCCTGTGTAAATTCTACAATGCCCCGGTAATAAGAATTTTTAGTTTATCGCAAATGGTAAAGGATCTTATCACGTTTGTTCTTATAAGTATTTTCATGATAACAGCTACTGCTGGACTTATAGTCGCACGTGAAAATAACAATTACTTTATATAAAAGAACTTCCTTTGATAAAAACCGTGTTTCATCGTCTCTGGATCCCTCAATAGCAGTCAGATGTCTTTTATTGTTTGTGCTACTGTGGTTGGTAGTGGTGAGAGAGGTTGCCCGGGTTGGACGATGATAAGTTTAATTATGGAACTTGTTATTATTAGTTGGGTACCTTTGTTTCAGACATGACAACTCACTATATGAATGCATTTCATTTTATACATCCACAGAATATATATATACATATATATATATATATATATATATATATATATATATATATATATATATATATATATACATATTCTTAAAAACTGAATTAACTTCCTAATTACGGAACTACACGCACACACACACATCCGTGTAAGAAGAAGAAAAAAATCATTTTTCTCTCAAATATTAAAAAAAAACGCGAACATTGTCAAATGCAAATTTGGCGCCATGAAGCGATCCACTTTTTCCTCCACGATGCTCAGGAAGAGAGAGAGAGAGAGAGAGAGAGAGAGAGAGAGAGAGAGATTGCAATTTCAAATATTCCTCCTTAGACGCCATAGAGTTGCAAGGATTACGAGCACCCGGTTTTCGACAAAGAACTCTGATACTTCGAAAATATATTCTAGTGTGCTTTTTTTTTTTTTTTTTTTTTTTTTTTTTTTTTTTTTTTTTTTTTTTTTTAAAAAAAACTCAGACGCCGATTCTCAACTGACAGAAAATGCTTTTGATTGTCTTTTTATTGCTGCAGCAGAGAGAGAGAGAGAGAGAGAGAGAGAGAGAGAGAGAGAGAGAGAGAGAGAGAGAGAGAGAAATATGATAGAAATACATTTCCCACCGACTTTCCAACATTGGACATTATATCATAAAATAGTATAAATATCCTGAAATATGAAAGAAATGTATTCCCATGCAGCAGAGGTCAGTTATATGGTAATGTAGTTGCAGCAATAAGGACCATTGTGCGGAACACTAAATATCTGGGGACCTTTCAAAGCAGCGCCGCAAGACGAATGTCAGAAGATCAATTATACAGTAGCTTTAATAAAGGACCTTACCTTACAGACCTTACATCTTGTTCGGGTTGCCCCAGGTCCCTCAGTGTGAGGCACCTCTAATGTCTACCAGAGAGTTGCTAGTACATCTTCCGGTATATTTTGCATCTTCCAATCTTGGATGGTCTGGGATGCAGTTTAGATATTTGTCGAGCTTATTCTTAAACACATCTACGCTCACTCCTGATATATTCCTCATATGAGCTGGCAACGCATTGAATAGACGCTGCATTATCGATGCTGGTGCGTAGTGGATTAATGTCCTGTGTGCTTTCCTTATTTTTCCTGGTATATTTTTGGGCACTATTAATCTACCTCTGCTTGCTCTTTCTGATATTTTTAGTTCCATGATATTTTCTGCTATTCCTTCTATCTGTTTCCATGCCTGAATTATCATGTAGCGTTCTCTTCTCCTTTCCAGACTATATAATTTTAAGAATTGTAGTCTTTCCCAGTAGTCTAGGTCCTTAACTTCTTCTATTCTAGCTGTAAAGGACCTTTGTACACTCTCTATTTGTGCAATATCCTTTTGATAGTGTGGGTACCATATCATATTGCAATATTCAAGTGACTACGAACATATGTTTTATAAAGCATAATCATGTGTTCAGCTTTTCTTGTTTTGAAGTGCCGTAACAACATTCCCATTTTTGCTTTACATTTTGCCAACAGAGTTGCTATTTGATCATTGCATAACATGTTCCTATTCATCATCACACCAAGGTCTTTAACTGCTTCCTTATTTGTGATGGTCTCATTATTAGGTCCCTTATATGCATATAGCTTTCTTTCTCTGTCTCCATAATTTATTGATTCAAATTTATCAGAGTTAAATACCATCCTATTTACCTCTGCCCAATCATATACTTTGTTAAGGTCTCTTTGTAGAGCGTTTCCTATCTTCATCACAAGTAATTTCTCTACTTATTCTTGTGTCATCTGCGAAACTACTCACTACCGAATCCTTAACATTATTGTCTATGTCTTCAATCATAATAACAAACAGTATTGCAGCTAACACCGTAACTTGCGGCACACCGGATATTACCTTGGCTTCATCCGATTTCTCGTCGTTTGCAATAACTATCTGTTTTCTGTTGTAAAAATTCTTTTAAACCATCTTCCTACTTTATCCACGATATTGTGTTTTTCTAATTTTCTTCGCTAATATATTATGGTCTACTTTATCAAAAGCTTTTGCAAAGTCTAAATAAACCACTCTGTTTCATTTCCGCTTTCATATTTTTGAATATGTTTTCACGGTGGACTAACAGTTGGGTTTGTGACTTTTTCCGGGACGAAACCATGTTGTCCCTTTATTAAACAATTATTTTTTATTAAATGTTTCATAATATTTTTCTTCTTATTACCCTTTCATACACTTTCATTATATGTGATGTTAGACTCACAGGCCTATAATTACTTGCCTCTAGTCTTGATCCACTTTTGAAAGTAGGGGTAATATACGCTAATTTGTGCTCATCATATATCTTGCCTGTATCTACACTTTGTCTTAATAATATTGCAAGTGGCTTTGCGATAGAATGAACTACTTTCTTTAACAAAATAGCAGGAATTCCATCAGGCCCTGCAGCAGCTCCATTTTTAATTTCATTAATAGCCTGCACAATATCGCTTCATTAATATCTATGTCAGCTAAATATTCACTATTTTCATCCCTTACTTCTATATCATTATCTTCATTATCTATTCTAGGGGTGAATTCTCTCTTATATCGTTCTGCAGTATGTTGCAAATTTCCTTTTTTTCATTCGTTAATCTCCCTTCAATTCTCAGAGGGCCTATTTCTATTCTTCTTTTTATTCATCTTCTTCGCATATGAGTATAATAGTTTGGGGTTTTGCTTGATATTTAATAGGGTTTTTTCTTCCAAGTCCCGTTTTTTCATTTTCTTTTGATTGTATAATCTTTTTGTTCTGCATTTTCTATCTTACTTTTTAGTTCTATAACTTCCATGCATTTTTTTCTTTTGCAAGACCTTTTTTCCACTTTCTGATTTTCTGGAACAAGATTCTTCTGTCTCTTGGTATGCATGAATGATGTTTACTTTCTTCTTCGGTATATATTTTTCCACTATTATCTCCAATATTTTATATAATATCTCCGTATTTACCCTTATGTCATCACTTACGAAAATGTTATCCCAATCTTTGTTTAATTCTTCATTAATTTCTGACCATTTTATATTTTTACTGTAGAAGTTGTATTTTCCATATCCTTCCCACTTTTTCATTTCTTGCTTATCTCTATTTTCACTTGCTTTGGAATGAACTGTTAATTCTATGACTTATGGTCTGAAATACTCGCATTATAAACTATTATTTCTTTAACATAATTCATCTCGTTCACAAATACTAGGTTCTAAAGTATTTTCCTTTCTTGTTGGCAGGTGATTTATTTGTTGAATGTTGTATTCTAGTAGGCATATCTAATAGCTTTTGCAAATTGCCTCTTATCTCTGCACTACTATTACTCTCTTTTTTATATGTATAAGTACAACCACAATCTCCTATTCGTTCTTTCCATTCTACGAAAGGAAAGTTGAAGTCACCAGATAGGAGAATAGTCCAGTCCTTGTGATTTCTACATATATCATCCATCAATTATTAAGTCAAACTCTTTAGTATTAGGAGGTCTATATATTACTATGTTCATCAATTTTTCAGATTCAAATTCTACCGCTATTAGTTCACATTCTGATTTACTATATATCTCATATATTTTTCCTTGTTTTTTGTCTTTCCCATATATTGCGGTTCCCCCTTGATTCCTATTTTTTCTATCTGATCTATAAGTTTGGAACCCTTTTATTTGATCATCATTCCCAGTCTCTTGGGAATACCAGGTTTCACTTATATTCATTATATCTATTTTCTTTTCATTTTGGGTTAGTTCTTCTAAGTACTCTATTTTTCTTTTTGAGTTACTCGTAACTAAACCCTCCCTGCGCATTCATCACTATGATGGTTTGCGTGTTTTCCTCTCCTTCATTTAATACTGATAGTAATAAGGATTTTCCATGTCTCTTTCCTGTTCTGGTATGTTGTTCTTTTTTTCATTTCCAGAAATTCTGACATTAAAAAATCCAACTTTTCCATAATATTTGATCTTCCATTCATCATAATTATTCATTTTGTGTCTGAATCTGCAATTTTCTCCGTTTCTGCAATATCCTCTTGCATAATAAATACAGTTATTATCTCTTGAGTGAGAATTTCGGAGCTGATGCTTTGAAATTTTTTGCTGACACCTCTGCATATCTCATTGGTGGTTTGCTTTCCTCTTTTACCTGATATTCTGATTTCTCTCTTTATTTGTTTCTTTCTTATTTTGGATTTTATTACTTGGTTGGTTATTTATTTGATTATGATTCATGGCTACAGGGTGCATATATTTGCATTTTTTGTCGAACTTACATCCTTTTCCTTCTTTTAGGTTTTTACATATTTTTGGATGCAGATCTCTGCAATCATCCCCATATCCATCTAAGTATGGCACATTTACCATATATTTCATAGTTTTGACATATCTTAGGATGTTTGTAGTAACATCTTTCTCCAAATCTGCACTTCCCTCTTTTCAAAAGGTTGCAGATTTTGTCTTTCTTGTCTATTTTTTCCTCTTTCCCGTCATTGTATAGATCTGGGTAGAGCCTCTTCGGGATTTTGCTTTTCTGTTGTCTATCGTAATTTATTTCTTCGTAGGTATGCTGCTTTATTGCCTCATATGTAGTATCAATGAGTATCTCTGCATCATACTTTTATCTTGTTCTTTGTTTTCCTTATTTTTTTCTCTGTCATTTCATTTTTGTTTACTTCTCTTCCGTTTTCCTCTTCTCTTTTTCTTTCTTCTTCCTCTTCTCTTCTTCATCCTCAACTATTTGTACATTCAATCTTGATTTAATAACTTGTCTATCCATGATAGCAGTTGAACAAAAATTCTTGTATCCTTTCTCAAATCTTGTATTACCTCAGCACACTGTGGATGGGTCGGAATGTTGGCATGCAGCACATTTTCTGATTAGGTTTTGTGGATTGACTATGCTATACCAAACCTTACACAGTTTGCATGCTTTTGGCATTCTTTTTCCTAATGCATCAATTAGTATATTCACAAGATTCACCTTATTCATTTTCTTTGTCGGAATATGTTGGTTTTAGTATATTTTCTTTATGAGTCTCTTGACCACTTGGATTTATTTGGAACTTCTTCATTATTTTCAAGATGTTTTCTTTCATTAGATTTGTTCCAGTTTGAAGGATTATATCCTTCTAACTATATCTATGAATGCTTTTGTATCTTTTTGGTTAGGACTGTTGCTGATTTCATAGATGAGAAATGCCAGTTCCCTTCCTGCTACCTCATCGTATTGCGAATCTGCTAAACACGCCAAATTACGCCACCTTTTCCCGCAGTTGGAACTTACTGCCATCTTGTCCTGATTTATAGTATTACACTTGATAAACTAACTTAGAAAGACGCTTTATCCTACTATTTTTCACACTAATCTTATCACCGATAGTTCACGAACACTTCTAGATATTCTCAAATTCTAGTCGTATGTTAAACTTGTGATATCTGTTGATTATTGTGACTTCACGCGGGTACGTCAACAGCAAGTTTGGTTTCTCCTCATTTGGTCAAATGTTTGGTCGCTTTCGGTTCAGACTTTAAAGTTAGTGATTAGGAGAAGACTTTTGATAGGGACTGTCACTTATTATGATAGGAAACCTCTCTCTCTCTCTCTCTCTCTCTCTCTCCTCTCTCTCTCTCTCTCTTTACATTTCACCTGTTCTCTCACTCTCCCGCATACCTAATCGTGGCTTTGCTTACGCCTTATTCAATGGGAGACAAATCTTTTTGGTTTTCAGAACA
>NC_087200.1:209003950-209013950 GCF_015104395.2 Macrobrachium nipponense
TGCCTTGCTTTACAGAGAGTGCATGACATAAATCTCGACTCAATGAATTGCGCAAGAACTGGAAATATAAGTGATTATAAAGATGAAAATTTAAAATGTCTAATCGCATTTCCATAGCCGACAGGAACCAATAAGTAAAGAGGATGGCTGGATGTATTGACTGAGTGAAGCAAAAGTGGAAGATAATGAATGTTGAATTGTTGTAGTTATTACTTATTCAATCAACACTGTTTTTAGTAATAATGATTGTATACCGGGGACCACGTTGGATTTGGCCCTCTGGTGGAGATAACCAACACTTTTAGTGGGGTTACCAGGCCTAAATTTTTTTTTCTAATCATGCAATTTTGCCCACCTCCCTCCCCCCCAACTAAAAAAAACATACAAACCTTGACATTAGTAAATTTGGAAATGGAAAACAAAAACGCAAATTGAAATGTAAGTAAATCTTGTATATAACTGAGTGGATTTCTAAATATTATTCACACCAGCGAAAGCTATCTCATTTTGGCTGATTTATTAAGAAGGATTTTCTTTTATAACAGTTTTAAATCATATGATTTTTTAAAGGACTTCATAAATAATTCAAAACTAAAAGCTTCATTGTGTTGTGTGTGTGTGTGTGTGTGTGTGAGAGAGAGAGAGAGAGAGAGAGAAAGAGAGAGAGAGAATCATCTACTCTAATTCCTTTATTCTCAGAGGTTCATGCACAAGAACAAAGATACCAAATATTTTTCATGAATCTGAATGTCTAATGGACAGTTGATTATTGTTTGCTAAGGACTAACAATGCGCCATATGTCTTTTCGTTTCTTTGAATCTTGGGATGAAAGTCTCTTCTGAACTTTTGACTTGAGAGACTATAAACGAATTTGTTGTTTTATGTTGCACAGAGTAGAGGCATTAAATATTGCACGAGTATACATACATACATAAATATATTTATTTATGTATCTAATATGTATATAATCTATATATATATATTATAATATATATATATATATAATTAAGTATGTCTATATATATATATTATAATATATATATATACTATCTTCTATATTTATTATGACTGGAAAAAATGTTCTGTAACAACAGAGTTCCATCTAATAAAAGGAGCCCATAAAAACACCAAAATAGAGAAAAAGTACTATATTTCAGAGACTGCTGTCTCCCTCTTCATCTACCTGAAGAGGAAGACAGCAGTCTCTGAAATATAGTACTTTTTCTCTATTTTGGTGTTTTTTATGGGCTCCTTTTATTAGATATATATAATATATATATATATATATATATAATATATATATATATATATATATATATATATATATATATATACACACACAGAAAGAGATACAGAGTTATCGCTCATCATATAAGGTCAATTTCAGATAATGCAACGATACATCAAATCCATCCTTTTAATATCAGGTGCATTGTATAGTATAATGAGAGAGAGAGAGAGAGAGAGTTAATGCTCTTCATGTAATGTCATTACCTGAATATGGACAATATATCAAATCCATCCTTTTCAATATATAAATAGAAAAAAAAAGATGAATGCCATGCGCATGAGCAGACCCATTTACAGGTCATTGCTGAAAAATTCATAAAGTACAAATGCAGTTCTAAATATCTCTTTGGTGTGAGGGGTATTTAATTAACATACTTACATGATATCAAATAATAATTAGGTCGATTGCTACTTCAATTTAGACTGTCAACTATGTATTCTGTGAATTTATTACATATTGGTCAAGCAACTGATCTATTTCATAAAGAGGAATATTGCTCACATTTGTGAGATATAAAGGCTAATGATGAGTGCATATATATATATATATATATATATATATTATATATATATATATAGTATATATATATATATATATTATACATAGTAGTATATATATATATATATATATATATATTATATATATATATATATATATATATGTATATATAATATACAAATATATATATATATATATATCTATAGATATATATATATATATATATATATATATTATATATATATATAGATATATATATATACTTTTAGGGCATAGTTTTTCTCTAATACAATTTTCGTTAAAAGCAATTGCTTTAGTGGCATCAATAAGTTTCTTGGCAGGTATCTTCACACCGACGAAGTTTTTTTCCGATTCTCGTTCGTCAATTTCTGGTGAAAAATACGCAGACTTCCTTCTTCCATTTATTGAAATTTGTCACGGCAGCTGTTTCGCCTTATGGCATTATCAAGCGACTACTGATTTACAATCTGACCTTTCGGCCTATTTATCTCATCGTGTGGGAGGTATGGCCTTGAGGTATGGGTAACTGGTTAGTCTAGGGATTTAACAGCTTAAGGGCGTTGTTTTGGATACAAAGAACATAAGGACATATGTAGTGTGACAATAAGAGTGAAAGTTTAACAGTGGTTAAATAAATATTCAAAATACAATGCCATGTGCTAGAGTTTCCTTAAATGTATGTTTAAAACCTGTTGAGGAAGCAACTGAAGTTATTCCAGATAGTATATTTATTTAACCCAATACCATATGTTTAGATTATGGTTGTGCTCATTTTAAGAAGTTGCTGCGTTTTGCAGTGCTGGAAAACCTGCCTTTTTATATATATATATATATTAGATATATATATATATACTATATATATATATATATATATATATAATAATATATATATAGTAAATATATATATATATATGTTACATGTTGGTTTTAGATAAAAATTATTAAAACAAAAATTACATACAGGAATGAAAATGAATATAGAAATCTAAATACAGGAATAAAAATATATGTATACATTTTATAGCATGCATAAAGGTACAAGAGATCATTTCTTTTTATACATAAATGTGTATGATTTAAATTTGAGTGAGTGAGCGTGTGTGTGTGTGTGTGTGTGTGTGTGTCCCCAAATGGTCTACGTTGGTTAACGGCTGCTGATTCGTGTTAGGCGGGGTCTCAGCGACCTGAGCAAGGATGTTACTTGACTTTCGCTGACGCTAGGTCTTTTCATGTCTTCCAAGGGGCGCGATATTCTCGGTGGATTGGGGTGCGCTGTCTGGTTCCTGTTGGCTTGCGTATTCCTTCTCCTGCTGGAGGGGAGTATATGGTCCGATTCTTGTTGGACGTTCAAGGTCGGCTTCTGAATAGCGATGCTCACCGCTTCCGTTATTAAGAGGCGACCGTAGTTGTCTTCTTTGTGCACAACCTGGGTGCAATCTATGAGCTCTTGTAGAGCTCATAGAAGGCACCCACGCCTCCGTCCCCCGCGACACCCCACCCCTACCCCAGAGCGATTGAAACCTCATGTCAACAATGCTCCACAGGGTGGCCAAGCAAAATATAAAAGATCCCTAACATGTTGCAGTTATTTTAGTCTGTTGTGACTGATCTCTCTCTCTCTCTCTCTCTCTCTCTCTCTCTCCTGATGGAATGATGAAATAGCTAGGCAATATCGAGATTCTCTCTCTCTCTCTCTCCCTCTCTCTCTCTCCCTCTCTCTCTCAATGGAAATTCAATCCTGACGAAGAGGATACGTTCTCGACATGTGCCCTTAAAATTATTATGATTCTGGAAATGTAAGCAATCAGTGAATTGTACCTTATAACCACTAAAATGACGAAAAAGAGAGAGAGAGAGAGAGACCTTACCTTACCTTACCTGACATTTTGTTCGGGTTGCCCCAGGTCCCTCAGGATGAGGCACCTCTAATGTCTACCAGAGAGTTGCTAGTACATCTTCCGGTATATTTTGCATCTTCCTATCTTGGATGGTCTGGGATGCAGTTTAGATATTTGTCGAGCTTATTCTTAAACACATCTACGCTACCTCCTGATATATTCCTCAGATGAGCTGGCAACGCATTGAATAGACGCTGCCTTATCGATGCTGGTGCGTAGTGGATTAATTTCCTGTGTGCTTTCCTTATTTTTCCTGGTATAGTTTTGGGCATTATTAATCTACCTCTGCTTGCTCTTTCTGATATTTTTAGTTCCATGATGTTTTCTGCTATTCCTTCTATCTGTTTCCATGCCTGAATTATCATGTAGCGTTCTCTTCTCTTTTCTAGACTATATAATTTTATGGATTGTAGTCTTTCCCAGTAGTCAAGGTCCTTAACTTCTTCTATTCTAGCTGTGAAGGACCTTTGTACACTCTCTATTTGTGCAATATCCTTTTGACAGTGTGGGTACCATATCATATTGCAATATTCAAGTGGACTACGAACATATGTTTTATAAAGCATAATCATGTGTCCAGCTTTTCTTGTTTTGAAGTGCTGTAACAACATTCCCATTTTTGCTTTACATTTTGCCAATATTATTGCTATTTGATCATTGCATAACATGTTTCTATTCATCATCACACCAAGGTCTCTAACTGCTTCCATATTTGTGATTGTCTCATTATTAGGTCCCCTATATGCATATAGCTTTCCTTCTCTGTCTCCATAATTTATTGATTCAAATTTATCAGAGTTAAATACCATCCTATTTACCTCTGCCCAATCATATACTTTGTTAAGGTCTCTTTGTAGAGCGTTCCTATCTTCAGTTTCACCAAAGTAATTTCTCTACTTATTCTTGTGTCATCGGCGAAACTACTCACTACCGAATCCTTAACATTACTGTCTATGTCTTCAATCATAATAACAAACAGTATTGCAGCTAACACGATACCTTGTGGCACACCGGATATTACCTTGGCTTCGTCCGATTTCTCATCGTTTGCAATAACTATCTGTTTTCTGTTGTGTAAAAATTCTTTTAACGATCTTCCTACTTTATCCACGATATTGTGTTTTCTAATTTTCTTCGCTAGTATATTATGGTCTACCTTGTCAAAAGCTTTTGCAAAGTCTAGATAAACCACATCTGTTTCATTTCCGCTTTTCATATTTTTGAATATGTTCTCACGGTGGACTAACAGTTGGGTTTGTGTACTTTTTCCGGGTACGAAACCATGTTGTCCTATATTAATAATATTGCAAGTGGCTTTGCGATAGAATGAACTAGTTTCTTTAACAAAGTAGCAGGAACTCCATCAGGCACTGCTGCAGCTCCATTTTTAATTTCATTAATAGCCTGCACAATATCAGCTTCATTAATATCTATGTCAGCTAAATATTCACTATTTTCGTCCCTTACTTCTATATCATTATCTTCATTATCTATTCTAGGGGTGAATTCTCTTTTATATCGTTCTGCATATGTTGCAAATTTCCTTTTTTTCATTCGTTAATCTCACTTCAATTCTTAGAAGGCCAATTTCTATTCTTCTTTTATTCATCCTTTTCGCGTATGAGTTGGGGTTTTGCTCGATATTTATTAGGGTTTTTTCTTCCAAGTCATGTTTTTCATTTTCTTTTGATTGTATAATCTTTTGTTCTGCTTTTTCTATCTTACTTTTTACTTCTATAACTTTCCATAAATTTTTTTCTTTTGCAAGACCTTTTTTCCACTTTCTGATTTTCTGGAACAAGATCCTTCTGTCTCTTGGTATGCATGACTGATGTTTACTTTTCTTCTTCGGTATATATTTATCCATTATTTTCTTTAATATTTTATATAATATCTCCGTATTTACCCTTATGTCATCACTTACGAAAATGTTATCCCAATCTTTGTTTAATTCTTCATTTTTTTCTGACCATTTTATATTTTTACTGTAGAAGTTGTATTTTCTATATCCTTCCCACTTTTTCTATTCTTGCTTATCTCTGTTTTCACTTGCTTTGGAATGGACTGTTAATTCTTTGACATTATGGTCTGAAATACTCGCATTATAAACTATTATTTCTTTAACATAATTCATCTCGTTCACAAATACTAGGTCTAAAGTATTTTCCTTTCTTGTTGGCAGGTGATTTATTTGTTGAATGTTGCATTCTAGTAGTATATCTAATAGCTTTTCGAATTGCCTCTTATCTTCTGCACTACTATTACTCTCTTTTTTTATATGTATAAGTACAACCACAATCTCCTATTCGTTCTTTCCCGTCTACGAAAGGAAAGTTGAAGTCTCCAGATAGGAGAATAGTCCATTCCTTGTGATTTCTACATATATCATCCAATTTTTTCTATTATTATTAGTATTAGGAGGTCTATATATTACTATGTTCATTAATTTTTCAGATTCAAATTCTACCGCTATTAGTTCACATTCTGAGTTACTATATTTCTCATATATTTTCCTTGTTTTTGTCTTTCCCATATATTGCGGTTCCCCCTTGATTCCTATTTTTTTCTATCTGATCTATAAGTTTGGAAAGCTTATTTGATCATCATTCCCAGTCTCTTGGGGAATCCCACCAGGTTTCACTTATATTCATTATACTATTTTCTTTTCTTTTTTTAATTTGGTTAGTTCTTCTAAAGCACTACTCTATTTTTCTTTTTGAGTTACTCGTAACTAAACCCTGCGCATTCATCACTATGATGGTTTGCGTGTTTTCTCCTTCATTTAATATTGGTAATAATAAGGATTTTCCCATGTCTCTTTCCTGTTCTGGTATGTTGTTCTTTTTTTCATTTCCAGAAATTCTGACATAAAAAAATCCAACTTTTCCATAATATTTGATCTTCCTTCATGATAGTTATTCATTTTGTGTCTGAATCTGCAATTTTCTCCATATCTGCAATATCCTCTTGCATAATAAATACAGTTATTATCTCTTGAGTAGAATCTTGGAGCTGAGGCTTTGATATTTTTTGCTGACATCTCTGCAAATCTCGTTGAAGGCTTGCTTTTTTATTTTACCTTATATTCTTTATTCCTCTCTTTATTTGATTCTTTCTTATTTTGGATGTTATTACTTGATTGATTATTTATTTGATTATGATTCATGGCTAGAGGTTGCATATATTTACATTTTTTGTCGAACTTACATCCTTTTCCTTCTTTTAGGTTTTTGCATATTTTTGGATGCAGATCTCTGCAATCATCCTCATAGCCATCTAGGTATGCACATTTACCATATATTTCATAGTTTTGACATACCTTAGGATGTTTGTAGTAACATCTTTCTCCAAATCTGCAATTCCTTCTTTTCAAAAGGTTGCAGACTTTGTCTTTTTTGTCTATTTTTTCCTCTTTCCCATCATGGTGTAGATCTGGGTAGAGCCTCTTCTGGATTTTTTTTTGTGTTGTCATATCGTAATTTATTTCTTCGTAAGTATGCTGCTTTATTGCCTCATATGTAGTATCAATGAGTATCTCTGCATCCATACTTTTATCTTGTTCTTTGTTTTCCTTATTTTTTTCTGTCATTTCAGTTTTGTTTACTTCTCTTCCGTTTCCTTCTTCTTCTTCTTCCTCTTCCTCTTCTTCTTCACCCTCAACTATTTGTACATTCAATCTTGATTTAATAACATTGTCTATCCATGATAGACATGTTGAGCAAAATATTCTGGTATCTTTTCTCATATCTTGCATTACCTCAGCACATTGTGGATAGGTTGGAAAGTTGCATGCAGCACATTTTCTGATTAGGTTTTGTGGATTAACTATGCTATACCACACCTTACACAGTTTGCATGCTTTTGGCATTCTTTTTCCTAATGCAGAGAGAGAGAGAGAGAGAGGAGGAGAGAGGTGCGAGAGAGAGAATAGGAGAGGAGAGAGGAGAGGAGAGAGAGAGAGAGAAGTGGGTGGGTGGTAATAGAAAACATTACTATATAGCACATGACTTAGGGAAATGCCCCCCTCATAAGAATAATGACAATTAAACTCAATTATGATATCGACCCAATAACTGCAAATAACACGTAGATATATTTGAAAGTAATTATGCATTAAAGTCTAGACCGAAGCGTCATCTATATCTATAAATATATCTGTATCTATAAACGTAATGAAATGCAAAAAGAGGCCAGCGAAATTAGCCATACATTTTCCTCCTAATAGATCGCCTGTAATCTGCCTGGGATTTTAATGATAAGTTATAATTACTCAGAGAAACTTTTAAGTGGTGTAATAAAGTACAGTAATGATTCCCGGTCAGGTATTCCGCCTTTTGCGCTGAATACCCCAAAAATTTGGCGTCGCTTTATACTTATTCATTCGATCAATTCAGACACCAGCAAATATCAATCCGACAAAGAGAAAGAACTAGTTTGAAATAAACTGTTTTGTACTTAAAGGAATCTAAGCATTTTATGTATTTAGCCAATAAATTCACGAATAAAATGATAATTGAATAGTAGCGTCTTCAAGGAGTTGCGTAAGTGTGCCTGAGTGTTTGTTTTACAACTGGAAGACCTCGTTCTCTGTGGTCATTGAAAAGAACTCAAGGAATAAAAGGGAAAGTCTTTATCTATTTAAGCTCTTTCACCTGGTATTCGGATGAGCCAGCCTCCAGTGCTATTATGCCACCAGTTCTTTCGATAAATGACTTCACTGCTCTGTAAAGGAGAGTCTGTTTTCCTCTCTCTCTCTCTCTCTCTCTCTCTCTCTCTCTCTCTCGTCGTTACCTTAAAGATCGCATCTGGTGTTATTCCTGTTTGAAGTTAATCATAATGAAAGTGTCCAGAAGGTACTGTTTCGTATGTCATACGAAAATTTTATGAAACTGAGTCCGTCAGTGCTTAGCTTGATAACTCCTAGACTTCATAAAATCAAACCTGTCGCATGAAAGAGAGAGACAGAGAGAGAGAGAGAGAGAGAGAGAGAAGGGGAAGGGGCCGTGGGAGGGGTTGGCGGGTGTTATTCTATGACCACTAACAGTGTAGTTAGTTAAAGCATACAACCAAATTATTTGATATAGGGATTTCATACATCCAGCACATTTCAGTCTAACACCTTAAATATTTTGATGGAATACTGATCACAAGAGAGAGAGAGAGAGAGAGAGAGAGAGAGAGAGAGAGAGAGAGAGAGCTCTGGAACTCAGCGCCAATATCTAATCCTGAAAAAATCTTCCCAATTTACATCGAGCGTTGAAATTTTTTTTTCTTTTTTTCTTTTCACGGCTATTTCGGTTTATTTCCTCTTTCCCCGAATAAAAGTTGAAGTTCATCAGTGTTCGCTTTTCGTTTTTATCACCTTTGCATTTTTTTTATTTCTTTTTTTATTCAATCTCATTCGAAAGTTCATTGCAGTTTGCCTTGAAAGTTCGCCAAGTATAATGTCTTTTTTCATGGAGTTTGGCTTCTGACCAAAGAAATAGTTAAACTGAAGAAATTCATATTAATCGGTACATGAGCATAAATAGTATCTCTCTCTCTCTCTCTCTCTCTCTCTCTCTCTCTCTCTAAAGCAATTGAGGGAAATAAGCAGAAATATTGCCACTAATTCAACTGAAATCTCAAAGGACAAGTGAATGTAATTGGATAATAATATAGAAATCCATTTTACTTTGTCAAAGACCTTAAATATTTTGGGATTGTTAACTTGTAACAATTTAGCAAAGAATATAAAAACATTTAAATAGTTGACTAGTTCTTTATACTGAAATTATGCACCATTATGAAATTTAGATTACATCGTTTCAAAATACCAATTGTTCCTTTGCATAATTAGTACAGGTAATTGATCTCGATTCAGTGGTATGACAGTGATATCCGAAATCATTACTATTATAAAGTATTTAATAATTTATTATTCAACATATGACGCAATGAAGGCTTAATTTGCATTACAGAATCATTTTTCCCCTTCAGTATCAAAACAGAGCGTTTACCCCTATTGTAGCATGTGCTGATATCCGATTACTAAATTCTTTTACTGTTTCATATGCGTAGGTGCATTCATAAGCTTACTCTTTCTCATCTGTGCAAATTAATGCCCATTTGCAGTCGCCAAGGCAATGCAAAAGGAGGAAAAGAGAAATAGTAAAGTTAATTAGTGGATCTGTTGTACCCAGCTACGAGGCAAAACAATAAACTTAAAACACAAGATAAAATCGCAAAAACATTGAGTAGGAGAGTAAGTTGTTGATTGTGCTTGTTTAGCCAAGAAAAAATGGTAGGAAG
>NC_087200.1:209021450-209028950 GCF_015104395.2 Macrobrachium nipponense
AGCCACGACCGGTGGTTTTACATCTAAGGCGAACCTACAGCATACTGCAAAGCATAATTTAAATTCGTCTCCTGGGGAATAGGTAATCACATATAGCACAATCATTCTCCCAAAATAAAGAAACGATTACAATTAGACTGAGCAACAAATTAGTTTTTTTTCAGTCTTCAATTTCATCGTTGGAATGAGTGTCTGTCTCTGCTCTCTTTTAGATTTCTGTCTATATTGGAACTTCGGTAGCGAGCTGCGAGTGGTTTGGGTCACGTGAGAAAGTTCATGGGAACTCGGCGGTTTCCAGCCGCCTGGATATACGGCTGGATCTTGACATTCTTCGACCAAGAAGCACTCTGTTCTAATTCCATGGAAGTCCATGGTACTCAGCGGTTTTACTTCATTATCATTAGGCATCCATGGAAATGAAAATTAATGTCCTCTTTTCTAATGAAGTTCGACAGCTGTACAATACTTCATGAATTTCCTGAAACTGCGTCTAAAGAAAAATGACATTTCACGAGTGCTGAAGAGCCAAAAATATTATGCGCTAAGTATCCTAAAAGCCCTTTCTTGGAAGAGACCAACCAGTAAAATGAGAAATTTTGGTTTTCGCAAACAAATTGAATAATTTCTACATCATGACTGAAACACTATCTGCACTCTTCACTATTTCCCATGAGTATTTGATAAGGTCATGTCTGGACTGACAGAGAGAGAGAGAGAGAGAGAGAGAGAGAGAGAGAGAGAGAGACTTACAATAATGAGTTTGAAATTGAAGTCGGGATGTGAAGTGGCTGACACTAATTTGTAATGGTGATGTGTCATGGGCTGTGTTATGTACTGCATTGGGATAAGTAAATCAGAGAACATAAATATGAGTACATCATTTATGGAAGAATCATAAGATCAGATAATGGGTGTCGCTTCTCCTGTACGAAGGATGAGTAATCTCTATCTGTCTACCTTGTTTTTCACTGACGTATCTCATTCCTTAATAATTTACACAATGCTGTTACATAAACGATGAGATTTTAATGTTTCCTTCACATACTCCAACAGATACGATGAAATCTCTCTCTCTCTCTCTCTCTCTCTCTCGCTATATATATATATATATATATATATATATATATAGATATATATATATATATATAATAACAAAAGTTTTATGATTTTATGGGAAAACAATAATCATATAATTTGCACTAAATTAATATTACTATAACTTCCCCCACTCACAAAAAGATACCTGTCGACGTCATCTTTCTCAAAGTGTGTTATATGGAAAAACTATACTTAAAGCAGTAGTAATAATATCCTTTGTAATATATATATATATATATATATATATATACCTACCTAATAGAGAAGACTTAAATCACTTCTTATTAAAAACGACAAAAGACCTGGCAATTATAAACATGTTTATGATTTCAGTTTTCTTGCCTCCTGCCAACCCTTCTGAACACACCCATTAACCATAATAAGGCCATTTAAAAAATTAGAAAAAGTTATTTTTTGTTTCACTATCAATACAATGCTAAAAACAGAAAAACAGTGACATCATTAAGACACGACTGGAGGTTTTACATCTAAGGCGAACCTACAGCATACTACAAAGCATAATTTAAATTCGTCTCCTGGGGAATAGGTAATGACACATAGCACAATCATTCTCCCAAAATAAAGAAACGATTACAATTAGAGTGAAGAGCAAATTAGTTTTTTTTTCAGTCTTCAATTTCGTCGTTGGAATGAGTTTCCGTCTCTGCGCTCTTTTAGACTTCTGTCTATATTGTAATTACGGGAACGAACTGCGAGTGGTACGGGTCATGTGAAAAAGTTCATGGGAACTCGGCGGTTTCCAGCCGCCTGGAAATACGGCTGGATATTGACATTCTTTGACCAAGAAGCTCGCTATTCTAATTCCATGACTTTTGCTCATTCAAGGAAGTTCATGGAACTCAGCGGTTTTACTTCATTATCATAAGGCATTAGTAGAATTGAAAATTATTGTCCTCTTTTCTAAAGCAAGATCGACAGTTGTACAAAACTTCATGAATTTCCTGAAACTTGGTCCAAAGAAATATGGCATTTCACGAGTGCTGTAGAGCCAAAAATATTATACGCTAAGTATCCTAAAAGCCATTTCTATGAAGAGACCAACCAGTAAAATGAGAAATTTAGGTTTTCGCAAACATATTGAATCATTTCTATATCATGACTGAAACACTATCTGCACTCTTCACTATTTCCCATGAGTATTTGATAAGGTCATGTCTGGACTTACAGAGAGAGAGAGAGAGAGAGAGAGAGAGAGAGAGAGAGAGAGAGAGACTTACAATAATGAGTTTGAAATTGAAGTCGGGATGTGAAGTGGTTAACACTAATTTGTAATGGTGATGTGTAATGGGCTGTGTTATGTACTGCATTGGAATAAGTAAATCAGAGAACATAAATATGAGTACATCATTTATGGAAGAATCATTAGATCAGATAATGGGTGTCGCTTCTCCTGTACGAAGGATGAGTAATCTCTATGTCTACCTTGTTTTTCGCTGACGTATTTCATTCCTTAATAATTTACAAAATGCTTTTACATATACGATGAGATTTTAATGTTTCCTTCACATTCTCCAACAGATACGATGAAATCTCTCTCTCTCTCTCTCTAAATATGTACTGGAGAAATAATGTGTACCTACCTAACCTTCCAATTTGTTCCCAGAGAAGCAAATAAAATGGAATAGCAATATTAGCGCCTGGGTACAGGGCCGGTCTCTTTTGCTTTCCCCAAGGCAGCCCGAAAGGGAAAGTCAGTTGAAAAGGTGGTTACCGAGTGGAAAATTAGCTCTCTACAAACTCGGGATCTGGAAGCAATAACAGTGGTCTTTGAATTAAGTTAAATCATTCATTTAAAAAAATAGATAGGTATTAAATACGCCCATTGTAAATATATAGGTAGACTTCTACCTGCAAGATCTCTTGCCTCCACTGCTTCAAGCACACTTGAAAATACCTGACAGCAAAGGCGAGGGCTCCTATACTCATTTGTTTCAATTTCCTTTTATATTTCAGATCACATTGTCATTCCCGTGATATAAATTATACATATGCACCTATGTATGAACGTAAATATGCGTGTGTATGCTTGTAGTTTGTATGTATGCATGCATATTGTTCATATCCTAATTTGCAATAATCATTTCAACCGTTATACTGAGTTAGTTATTCAATCTGTCATTCATTTTGCAATAACACCATGTTATGGTTGAATTATGCATCAATTCATCTTTATAATTATTTAGCTCTCTACTTTCTGTAAGTCTCTTTTGTGATATCCGATTGCTGATTGAAATTGACAGATCACAGATATTACGATCTCGACTCTCGAGATAGACAGGTTCTTAAAAATAAGCAATTGGGCCGTAGTGACTGACGACAGGTGACAAACAAAGGAGGGAGGAGCATAACAAAACCAAAAAAAGTTACCTTAAAATTAGTTTATTATACAAAATGTACAAGTGAGTCAGGTCCAGTGATAAGCAAAATAAACATACACAATGAATTAAATAATAAAGGCAGCAACAGTAATAATCCAATTATGTGATTCTTGTACAATAACAAAAAATTTCATAAGCAGCATAACTAATATAATAAAAGAGACATCATATATATAGAGGACCACGGTATAAATGAAAAAGCAGTGCAGTACATAAATACATATACAAAATCAGGCAGCATAATACACACATTGAAAAAGCTGTGAAATAACGATTACAATAAATGCAAAAACGGCAGTAATAATAATAAATGGAGAATTAACACTGAAGCGCATAATGTTACACAGAGCAAACGGGAACACTTCCTCAAACAATGCGGACAAACAGTCCAATGCCGGACGATTCAAGACAAGAGCCGATACGGCAACCATCTCGTCCTCGGAGACTATATGGACATCCTCCTCGAATGCTGGACGATCAAGACAGTAGACACAACACCATCTCGTCCTCAGATACGTATGAAAGTCCTCCTCGAACACTGGAGTTCACGACAGGGTTTGATACAACTACCACCCGTCCTCAGATACTCTCCGCTGCTCTGATGCCAAGACTCTGCCTCTCTCCCGCTCTGACCTGACTGGTCGTTCTGCCCTCCAGAACCTGACTGGTTGCTCTGCCTTCCAGAACCTGACTGACGAAGTTTGACGCCATCCAACAGACGTCAACTCGCCAGCAATTAAAAAACAAAACAAAGGAGGCAACAATCCACCATGGGAACAATCTGGCAAACGATTGGTTTGTTCCTAACACCTCCCCACCTTACAGAATTTTTTTTTTTTTTTTTTTTTTTTGTTTTTATTTTTTTACCAAACCAAAATAACTTCCCTCCTCCCCTTCGAAAGCTGCCACACCCCCGTCAGCCTAAAACAGAACCAATCCATGGCCTAAAGGTCCGCCAATATTACGATATAGACTCTTCTGAGATAGACCAGGTTCTTAAAAAACAATAAGCAATTGGGGGGCTGTAGTGACTGACGGAACAGGTGACAAACAAAGGAGGGAGGAGCATAACAAATCCAAAAAAAGTTACCTTGAAAATTTGTTTATTATGCACAAAATGTAACAAGGTGAGTCAGGTCCAGTGATAAGCAAAATAAACATTTACAAAACAATGAATTAAATAAAGGCAGTAACAGTAGTAATTCAATTAAGTGGATTCTTGTACCAATTTCAACAAACAATTTCAATAAAGCAGCATAATTAATATAATCAAAAAAGCGGACATCAATATATATAGAGGACCACGGTATGAAAATAAAAAAGCAAAAAGGCAGTGGCCAGTAAAATAAAACATATACAAAATTCAGGGCAGCATAAATACACAAACACATTGAAAACCCCCCCCCCCAAAAAGCAGTGGAAAATAACGATTACAATAAAATGGCCAAAAAACGGCAAGTATAATAATAAAATGAGAATTAACACTTTGAAGCGGCATTAATGTTACACAGAGCAAAACGGGAACACTTCCTCAAACAATCGGGTTAAGGACAACAGTCCAATGCCGGACGATCAAGGACCCAAGAGCCGATACGGCAACCCCATCTCGGTCCTCGGAGACAAATATGGACATCCTCCTCGAACATGCTGGACGGATCAAGACAAGTTGACCACAAACAACCATCCTCGTCCTCAGATACAGTATGAAGGTCCTCCTCGACCACCTGGATGTTCACGACAGGGTTGATACAAACTACAACTCGTCCTCCCAGATACTCTCCGCGCTGCTGATGCCAAAACTCTGCCTCTCCCCCCCCCCCCTTCCCGCTCCTGAACCTGGTCTGGTCGTTCTGCCCTCCAGAACCTGGACTGGTTGTTCGGCCTTCCAGAACATGGACTGACGAAGTTTGACGCCATCCAACACGACGTCAACCTCCGCCAGCCAATTAAAAAACAAAAACAAAGGAGGCAACAATCCACCAAGGGCGGAACCAATCGGGCAAAATCGATTGTTCCTAACAAACAGAATCCAGTCTATTAATTCTTCTGATTTGTCGATTCATTCCGCTACCACTCATTTGGATTATATTCTATTGAATATTGCCTATATTATTCATGGATTAGTTCTCAGGTATCCTAAAAAAAAAAAAAACAAAAAAAAAAAATTAAATAAATAAAAATTTGTGATAAGGACTAAACAAGGTTTAATGGTTATTGCAGCGCTACTATTTTCTTTTAAACCAAGAAAGTAAAACATATGGAAATTTAACTTAAACTTAACTTACGATACTATAAAAGGTTCTCTAGAATGCTTTTTAAAACAGAGCCACATTGCTAAATTAATTTTAGGGTTCAGGGTTTTCGTTTACAAATTCTTGCAACTTTTAGTATAAACTTATGTAACTAAATGTATGTGGTCTTGCCTTGTGTGTGTGTAGAAAAAGGTTGTGTAGAGCCATACTTTATTGACTATTATGTAAACGGATATCGTTGAATTCATATAAAGTTTCTTTTTAGACAGTTTCAGATTATATGGTTTCCATTCAGGGTAATTTTTCCATTACGTTACGTGAATTTAAAAAAATATAAATCTACGGTATTCATAAACGTTTATTAAAACTGAAATTCGTAAAACATGGTCTTATTTAACTTACAGGAGGTTGTACCACAAACAAACAACGCACGCACCCAACAACACCACACACACACACAACACACACATAGATATCTATATAATATAATATATATATATATATAATATATATAATATATATATATTATATATGGTATGTATGTATAATATATAATAATAATATTTAAAAATTTTATTATATATATATATAGATATATATATATATATAATATATTATAATATATCTTTTTGCTGGTGAAATTATTGCCAACCAAAAATACAGGGAAAAGATATAGAATTTGGAAAGCAACTATATTATAGTGGATATTCCAAAAATAGCACTTTCGTGTTCATTTTTCTATTTTGATTTCACAAGAATTATCAATAAAAACCCTCAGTAATTGCCGGTACGGTACTTTATAAGATGGACCAAGATCAAATCTTATCCTAAACAACTAAAAACAGGAGCCAAATCAATCAATAATTGCCCAAAAAGGGGGGGGTCACTCACCTCGATTTCGGGCTCTTAAATTTTCATGTATCTGGGCTATTTTATATCCGCTAAAAATCAAATGTGCAACTATCAAATCACTTGTAGGGAGTGATTAATTGACAACACAATTGCCAGTTTGAATGACGTTCTGCCCCATAAATCCAGATCAGGTTAAACACCATTTGATTGTTAACTAGAGCTGCCTAAATAAATCTTTTATGGGACAGTAAGTTACATAATAATGGGGCGTTGGGAAAAAATATTGGGGGAGGTTGTTTAATTCCGTTCTTGGGACAATATCGTTTCAGAAATTAGTCAATAAAAACACCAAGTTTGACTATTCATTTGCAATAGTTGAAGGTTTTTATTTTTACCGATATCTATTTTTATTCAGTCGCCAAAAAATAGTGGGAGAAATTCGAAACAGGTTTTAAGAGAGCGTTGGGGTTGGTTATTCAAGGGAATATCATTAATTACCGGGTTGTAAAAATAAAAAGTCACCGGGTAGGATTATAATATCATACATCAAATGTTACGTTAGCTAATTTTCTTTATAAGATTATTTTTAACAGATTGCTGATGATTCAAAATAATTCGTTCCAGCTTTGATTGTCAATTAAGTCATTATTATTTAAATATCTCCATTGATTCTGGATTTATTATTGCCGATCTGCTGCGAATTGAAAACCGATAATCATATTTCGAAACTGTGCGAATGAATGGTATAAAACGGTTGTTAAAGTATAAAATACAAAAGAATAACTCAGAATCATAAAATAATCTTTATATAGAATGGCATAATCAGCTATTACAGCCGATGGTTGCCTCGGATTTAATAACGAGATTATAGTTGTAAAAGGAATCCTAATATATCCGGG
>NC_087200.1:209036450-209053950 GCF_015104395.2 Macrobrachium nipponense
AATTTATATTTATATTTATATTTATTTTTTTTATATTTATATTTATATTTATATTTATATTTATAATTTATATTTTATATTTTTATTTAATTTATATTTATATTTCATTTACATACCATTTACATTTACATTTACATTTCATTTACATTTACATTTGATATTTATATTTACATTTACATTTTACAATACTTTACATTTATTTCTACATTTACCTACATACATATATATATATATATATATTTATATATATATATATATATATATTATATATATATAAAATAATAATATACTATATATATATATATATATATATATATTATATATATATATATATATATATCTAATTATATATATATAATAAATTATATATATAATATTATATATAATATATCATTATATATATATATTTGATATATAATATATATTATATATATATATATATATATATCTATATATAATATATTTATATATATATAATATTTAGTTATAATAATATTTTATTTATTTATTTATTATATTTATATATCTTATATTATAAAGTATTATATATATATTTTATTTATATATATATCTTACATATATTAATTATATAAGATATATAATATATAAATATATATAATATATAATATATATATTATATAATATAATCTTACATACATACTTATGTACCTTTAACAAATCTGAAATCGTTCTCAGCCTCAGCAAGACCCTTTGCTTAGGAAAGTACAGTCTTCGCAAAATATGTTTAACTTTATCAATTCTATAGAAAGACAAAAAAGAATATAGAAATATACATTCTTTATGATGTCTTAATAACTGCAGTAACCTAATACTCGAGAGTGTTACTAGACTGTATCTCCTCTCAAACACAATTCCTCTCTATGTCCATTTCCCAGTGACATTACAAAAACACGCCATTATATTTTAAAGAAACCAGAAGCGACGTTCAAAAAATAAGTTTGATATCGAACCAGACCATAAAAGGAGGTGGAACCTCTTGTTACCGTATCGAAGATTCTATATCTTATTTCGGTTTTCTTCTGAATTCTTTTCAAATGAGACTCCGGCGACAGATTCCTGTCAATTTCAAAATCTTTTGTCTCTCTGCTTTTTGTTTGGTGACGTTCCAGATATAAATATTGCAGTCTAATGGCTTGTTCCTGCCCAGTTTAGTTTTCCGTGATGTATTTTTTATTTAGTGTATACGTTTGGGTGTGTATATTTGCGCTTGTGTGTTTCTTACTTCTTTGAAGTCCTAACTTCCCGTGATACAGCTTGAGTATCCAGACAACTTTATATATTTGACTTTAGCAGTATTTTGTTTATCATGAGTTCCCCTGAAATCGCAATTTTCCTTTCAATGAATTTCTCGACTGTGATACTGTAAATTCTTTTATATCTTCACATATTGATAAGTTTGTAGTGACCTAGAATCGCTCTTCATGTAGGACATATTGAAAGTAGTTATCCGTTTCGTATATAGGTAATGTAAAGTAATTAATTATATTTAAGTGACGAAAATAACTAAATACTCAATCTTCGTTAAATCGACCAGAAACTTGTGTTTGTCATTTAATCTGTGTTGTAAACTTTCCCCTGACAGCAATATTTATGCAAATGTCTCGCTACGTCTCAGTTAATGCAAACCATTGCTTCCTGTCATATTCAAGCATGACACGGTCTTATGATATCGAATTCTGTGTTATATTAACTTAAGATAATTGCATCACTCGCTTATCAGCCTTGATATATTCAAAGAGCCTAGCCTGGATTCTGGCCTTCAACTTAATGGATGCTCATTACTTCTTGTTAGGGCGCTCCCTAATCAAAGGGCATCTGTCATCCTCTAAATTATTTAGAACACCAACCAGTAGGAGGGTGTTTGCGGCGTCCCTTAGTGTCATAGCTGCATCCACGTTCTACCCTTTTACTTGACCTTCATTCTCGCTTCCTTTCTTCAGCCTTCCTGTTCAACCTCTCAAACTGTTTCTTCTTAGATCCTTCTATTTCAAGTAATAGTTCGTCAGTGCTTCAGTGAACTACAGTGACGATGGTAGTAATACGAAGTATATACGTACGTAAGCACAAATATACAAACTTTTATATATATGTAACACTTAATTAGGTTCATCACTGAATATTTAAGAATAGGATACGGATGGGTTCTGTAAGCTTGTAATACAATATTAAGAAAGGATAAATGAAAATTTAGTAACTAAATAATTATTATATTAACACAAAAGGTAAGTAAAAATAAACATTCCTCCCTTAGCAGAACAATGCTATAAATCACACCCATAAATAAAGAAAATAAACCTCATTCAAAATATTGAAAAATATACAGAAAATACTCAAAAATAAATAGGCAGCTCCTTCGACCCTCCTCCCAGCAAGAGACCAGAGTGAGACTAACTTAAAGCCAGGGAAAAGGTCCGAAGGAGACAAAAAACGCAGAATATAACAAGTGATTCCGTATTCAAATGGTAGTTATACATTTAACTAAACAGGACAATAATTAAATGGTTCAGCAATATGTAAAAATTTAACAATATGCGTCACACCTCCCCCCAAAAGGCCGAGCCCAACGGAGTGGCTCGGAAGAGTGAGGAGTTCAAGGTACTTTTGGTTCAGGCCTCTTGACAGAGCATCCGCGATAACATTGTCACTTCCTTAAGGGGTGGAGAATTTTCAAGGGGAAAAACTTCTGTAGATAGAGCCCAACGGAGTAGCCTCTGGTCGTGTGACGATCGTCTTCTTCAGGAAAGTCAACGGATTGTGATCAGTGTAGGTTACTATCTCAGAAGCTCCCTGGAGATAGCACTCAAACTTCTGTAGTGCTAGCACTAAACTCAGTGCCTCCTTTTCAATAGTGCTATAAGACATTTGATGGGACAGGAACTTGGTAGACGTGTAGCACACTGGATGCAGAAGACCATCTCCCGCTGATTTTTGCAGCAACACTCCACCAGCCCCTGTATCACACGCATCTACTTGGATACAAAAAGGTTTATTAAAATCAGGTGTACATAGGACAGGGTTGCTACAGAGTAATAATTTGAGTTGATTAAATGCTTCTTGACATTCTTGAGTCCTTATGAACTTTACCTTAGAGCTAGTTAGGCTAGTTAGATGATGCTACAGATGCAAAGTTCTTGCAAAACTTCCTATAGAATGCTGTCATACCCAAAAAAAACGCCGTAGGGATTTTTGAGAAGTGGGGGCAGGATACTCAAGTACAGCATCAATGTTAGCAGTCTTAGGACGAACATGCCCACTACCTACAATATGGCCTTGGTAGGAAATAGTAGCATGGCAAAATTCAGTCTTCTTTAGGTTAATTGTTAAATTAGCTTCAAGTCTTTGGAATAACAATTCTAGTCTACGGATATGTTCCTCAAAAGTTTCACTGATTACGAGGATGTCATCCAAATAACAAAAGACACCATCAAGATCTCTAATGGTATCATTAATAAGCCTCTGAAACGTGGATAGAGGCATTGGTAAGACCAAAAGCCATTACTTCATATTGAAAAAGGCCAAATGGAGTTATGAAGGCTGAAACTACTTTAGCTCTTTCTGTTAGGCCTACCTGATAATACCCTTTTAAAAGGTTGACGAATGGGCATCGTACCTGGGACAAGTTCAATATCATGCAGAAGTACAGTACTTTCCTGGGAAAGTCACAAAAAAGAAACATTAATAAGAGTCTGTAGCTTTGAGAAATGTTCACTAGGTAAATGGGACAACTTCACTTCTAGGTTTTGTAAAAAACAACTTCTGAATTGGATTCTGGGCTCCAAGAAGGTATGAGGTCATCAATTGAGTTTGCAGTTGCAGAGGTATTCTCTGATGCAGAATCTATATTAATCATATTAACAACCAAGTCTCTAGAACAAGGTCCAGGTTCCCTACAGTGATATTTTTTTAAAAGATTTATATGAACTATTTGAGTGGATTTTTGCTACGGTCCAGGAGTCTCAATTACATATGTATTATTGTTGACATTTTTCAGTACCTTCCTTATGGTCCAAAGAACTTTGACTTTAGGGGAGAACTATGAACAGGAAAATAAGCCAAAACCAAATCGCCTGGGAGTAATTTTCTAACTTTACTAGATCTATCAAAATTAGTTTTAATTTCCAAACTGTCGAGCTTCGAGATTTTCTTTAGCTAATATCCTAACATCACAAAGAATTTTCTGGAGCTTTGACATATATTGTTTAACAGACTGAATTTGACTGGAAGAGGGTGCACTCAACCACTCATCTTTAATTACACTAAGAGGTCCTCTACCGACCTTCCAAATAAAATTTCGAAAGGGGAAAATCCGAGAGACACTTGTGGGCTTCTCTTATGGCAAATAATAGAAAATCCACCCTTCATCCCATGTGCATTATTCTCGAGACAGTATTATTTTAAACATACTTTTAAAAGTCTGATGCCAGCGTTCTAAGACACCTTGGGACTCTGGGTGGTAGGCTGAGGATAATATTTGTTTAATTTCCAGTTCCTTCAGAACTTTACTGAATAAGTCACTTGTAAAGTTAGAACCACGGTCGCACTGTAGCTCTCTGGGGGATTCCATAGGTGAGGTGATGAAAACTTTAAGCAAAGCATTAGCTACAGTTTTAGCCAAAATATTACGCAAGGGAATTGCTATGGGATAACGTGTAGTAGGACACATAATTGTGAGCAAATATTGGTGACCCTTTTTTGTTTTGGCAGAGGTCCTACACAATCTATACCCTATGAAAAGGATCATCAGGAACTACAATAGGTTGAAGACGATATTTGGGTATACTTTGGTTAGGCTTTCCTGAAATCTGACAAATGTGGCAAGTACGGATAAAGTCTGCTATTATTTTCCTTTTTCATGTTAGGCCAGTAGAAATGGTTAAGAATCTTGTGATAAGTCTTGTGAATCCCTAAGTGTCCACCATTCCCATCATGACAACCTCCAAAACAAGTTTTCTTACAGAGGATGGTAAAACGATCTGGTGCTTTTCACCCCGCCCCAAGTGTCAAGCTTAGATAACTTAGCAGGGCGATAAAATCTCATGAGCACACCAGATTCATAATAAAAACAGGTGATTTATCAATTTCACATTTAGAGACTGCTTGACTGTGAAAATTACTTAGGGTATCATCCTGTTTTTGAGCTTTGATAAGCTCAGCTTTGCTCATAATATTTTCCACTGCATTTTCTACTACTTCAGAGCATTCTAGGTCTTTTGATTTCTGTGATAGTAGTAATCACAAAGCTACATCATTACTAAAATCATTTCCCTCACTAGGGTGATCAGTTACCACCAAATTTGGAACAACTAAATTACCTGCCAGATCATTGCCCAACAAGAAGGATACTCCTTCCACAGGAAAATAGTTATCTACCACACCTACCGACACTACCTTTTTTCAAAGGACAATCAATAAAAATGTCTGCAAGGGGGGCACGAGAAGTTAGAGTTAAATCCCTCGAGAGTACAAAGTCACCATTTAAAGCCTTATTGATATCTGGGATTGCTTTCCTTAAAATCAAACTTTGTGATGCCCCTGTGTCACGTAACATCTTTAACTTATGCTCAGCACCATCGGATGTTAAAGATCCAATACCATCTATTTTGAAACCTTCAAACAAATCCACAGCTTCGTGTGTTAGCACATGCAAAGACGGTTTATCCCTATGCACTGGATTACTTTTAAAACTCCTATCCTTAAAATTCCTATTTAACTCCGAAACCTTACAATTTGGTGCTTACAGTTTTTAATAGAATGACCTGGTTTCTTACAATATTTGCAAAGCAGTGACTCCCTAGATTCCTCAGTACTAACACCCAGAGTATTGCCTGGAACTTGTTTTACAATATGGTCTAATCTCTTGCTAGTTTTATGTACAAGGGAGTAGGTGTCTGCTAAAGAAGCTGCCTTTAACAAGTCATTCTCGTGTCTGTCACAAAGGTAAAACATTATATGTGAAGGAAGCTTTCTAACAAATTCCTCAAACACTATTAGATTTTCTAACTGTTCAAAGGTAGTTATAGTTAAAGCTTTTAACCACTTCCTAAATCTCTTAATTTTTCTGAAGCAAACTTAGGTATCTGAGTACTAGTTTTAACTTTTATTGCGGAAAACTTGCCGATAACCTTCACAGAAATTGAAAAAGCATCTATGACAGCCTTTTTTATAACTTCATAATCATTTGTCTCTTTGATATGTCGGCAAACTTGAGCCGCTTTACCGAAAGTTTAGGCCTAAGTAGCCAATCCATTGTTCTTTCGGCCAATTCAAATGAGAAGCAGTTTCTTCAAAAGCCCTAAAATAGTCCTCAGGGTCATAATCAGTGAAATCTGGTACTAATTTCATATTCTTGGATAAGTCAAACTTCTTTTGAGATTCTAGAAAATCAATTTCTTGCCGTTTATAGAGCCGGGAAAGTTCAGTTTTTTCCCTTTCTGCTTTCAGTTGCAATTCAATAGTCTCCCTTTCTACTTTTACAGCTAATTCAGCCTGAAATGAAAGTCTCTCGTTCTCTCTCTCTGCTTCTAATCTAATCCCCTCCTCTCTCTCTTTCTTGCTTCTAATCTAATAACTTTCTTTTTTCAATTTCAAAACCTTCAGTTTTGATTCTTTCTAAGTTTTTCTCTTCCTTCTCGCGCTCTACCGCAATTCGCTCAAACTCGAGTCTTTGTTCGTTAGTCAAAGTATCCTTGTCTTCAACTATCCAGAGTCTAGCTTCAGCTCCTACCTCTTTAGCCTTTAAGTAATGTTCAAGAATTAAATTTCGAATTTCAGACTTTTTCATGCTACTTCTAACAGGTAGTTGCAAACGTAAACCCAACTCCAAAAGATCCTTCTTCTTTGCATATTGAATTGTGGAGAGTTCAGCAGAAGGATTACCAGCAAATTTATAAACATCAAAACTAGCCATTGTGAAATTGAAACAATGAAAACTTCCTTACGTAAACTATCTGAATTCCTGTTTCACAAATGAACGCAAGGTAACTCACTATTACGTCTATAAGCAATTTGTTAACTTCATAAAAGTTCACAGTATTTCAAATGAATGAAGAAAAAATAACAATACGGTTTTTAAAAGGCTAAGTGTACGGGGGAATTTCCCGATTCTAGTCAAATAGAGTGGAGAAGGAATAACCTTGCCTGGTCCAAACAATAGTTATTACTCTAAGCGACTAAAATTGACAGCTTAAGCATTTCGTGCGTCAGGCAAAAGGGAAAAAGGTTTATACTGTACCCCACATGCAATACAATAAAAACGGGCTTTGAATCAATAGGAGTAACTACACGAATTCTCAGCTGTGATAATTGAAGTTTATAACAGATTAAAGAGCTAACGAGTTTTGCTCTCGGGGCGAGTCTCTGTGGGGAGAGAGGACAGCGATCAATACTGGGAATAAAAGAGTCAGGCACTGCACTATAACATAAACCGACACTATATTTCAAAAGCGGGCGCGCAACACTTCATAAAATACAATATCGAAAATAACAGGTATTCAGATGGCTCACAACGTACAATATTCTGAATGAGAACACACAACACTGACAAATTACTCATTAAAAGGAAGAATGTATCCCGGACAGGCCCCCAATTTAAGTTACATACTTAATTAGGTTCATCACTGAATATTTAAGAATAGGATACGGATGGGGGGTTCTGTAAGCTTGTATCACAATATTAAGAAAGGATAAATGAAAATTATGTAACGAAATAATTATTAATTATTAACACAAAAAAAAAGGTAAGTAAAAATAAACATTCCTCCCTTAGCAGAAAAACAATGCTATAAAATCACACCCATAAATAAAGAAAATAAACCTCATTCAAATATTGAAAAATATACAGAAAATACTCAAAAATAAATAGGCAGCTCCTTCGACCCTCTCCCAGCAAGAGCCAGAGTGAGACTAACTTAAAGCCAGGAAAAGGTCCGAAGGAGACGAAAAACAAACGCAGAAATATAACAAGTGATTCCGTATTCAAATGGTAGTTATACATTTAACTAAACAGGACAATAATTAAATGGTTCAGCAATATGGTACAAATTTAAACAATATGCGTCACAATATATATATATATATATATATATATATATATATATATATATATATATATATATATATATATATATAATATATATATATATCTCTGTGTGTGTGTGTGTGTGTCAAGATGTGGAATTGCCGAATAAAATTATTTCGGCAACCTTTACAATGGTTCCGATATGAATCTAGCTTTTCATCCAAACACTGATAACAGCAACGTCCAATCACCAATCCGGTTGATTTTCCCTTCACTACTCTTGATTGACAGCTGCGTTTCGGGATTGGCCAGCTATCTGCTTCAAACAAATCGCTTTTAAACTAAACGGCACAAAAACAAACACCTATTTAATGTCTTCATAAATGTAGATAACGATTGCGTGAATGCACGTATATTTGCATAAAATCACACACAAGCACAAAAGCACATACTTATTACACATACTCACACATTATTATTATTATTATATTATTATTATTATTATTATTATTATTATTATTATTATTATTATATATATATATATATATATATATATATATATATATATATATATATATATATATATATATATATATATATATATATATATATATCTATATATAGATAGATAGACAGATATATATATATCATATATATATATATATATATATATATATATATATATATATATATATATATATATATACATATATATATAGGACGTAGGAAATTTCCTGCATGAAAGAATATGAATATGCTTCATCTCTCCCTTACAGTCTGCGTCAGCCGTTCAACATTCGAAGCCAAATTTGACATTGGTTGTGGTGAGCTCATCTCAAAACCGGTCCCCTTCCCCAACCAACGCACCCCCAACCCCTCCCACCATCAATCCTGATATGGCCCCATCAAAATATTCATGTAAAACAAAAAAGGGAAGAGACGCCATGTCCCAGTCATGGAATGGAAATTATGCATTCTGTTTTCCGAAATACCTAAAATACTCTTTTTATTCGTCTCTTTCAGGGCATGCACTTTTTTTTAGTGGGAAGGTGGGAGGGGAGTACGTTTGTGTTTTAATAATGCTGTTTTTCTCAAATTTGCTCTCTCTCTCTCTCTCTCTCTCTCTCTCTCTCTCTCTCTCTCTTCTCTCTTTCAAAGAAGAAGAAAACATTGTTATAACGTATACCGAAACAGTTCTTGTAGGATAAGAATTATTGATAATTTCTCAGTATGATCTCTCTCTCTCTATAGATATAGTAATTACGTCCAACTTTTATTTAAATTGTAATATCTCGAGTCTACCTTACGTACAAGTTACTGGGAAGTATTTGAATGTCCATATTTACAGATTTTTTATAAAACTGTTTGTATGAAAGGCATTACAGTTAAATCATGAATTATGAGTTAATATTAAAGGTCTATTCGTAAATATGACATCAAGTTTTTTTATAACTATTTAAATGTATTTTTTTCAGTTTTTGAAAGCATTAATGAATTTCATGATCTAAGACCTTAAGAATACGAAACTGTTCTTAATATATATATTCATAATATTAAACGTTTAATTTATACCTCTCTTGATCTCTCACAACATTCAGTAACTATTACTATACTTGTTTCGTGATCAAAGGTAGCATGAAAAATCTATTTAGGCTCTATTACTCAGCAGTATTACTACTGCATATAGATGGCAGTTCCAGGGGAACACTTTGCATATAAATTGATGGTTTCCGTAATAATGTTTTCTTAATGTATGGCTGAGCTGTCACGACGATGGATTTCACTTTGAGTTTAGGGAAGGAGTCCTTTGAAATAAAGTATTACTCGGGGGTTTGGAATTGCCCAGTGGGTGTGTATGTGTGTGAGTGTGAGCACAATTATTACTTTTTATATTCGTTTTCACAGAACTTAATATCATGACGAAGTAAACATAATATCTAAACCTTCTGAGATTTATCGTTGACTACTTCGTGCTTATCTCAGTTGGTTCCAGATGAATTAAAATGAGCAAATAACATTAATATAGAATCAATAGTATAACTACGTTATCTACGATCGTTGTCTATGTGAGAAAGACTAAAAAAATAAACTATTCCAAAACGGATCATCAATAAAGTGTAATGATCGTAAATAAAGTGTAATTAAGGATTTCGTCTTTATACGTTCAATGATTGGTCAAATACAGACGTTACCATTTTCAAAAGAGGTCGTGTGAATGAACTTCAGCTTCGGAAGATGTGTTCATTTTATCATTCTTTTTGGGACTGTGAATTCTGTTCATATTTACTGAAAGTGTTTTCTGGGACGATTAAACATTTCTGAAAAAAAACAGGAAAATATAATGCCATTTTCAGACTTCAGAACTGTTGAGTAAAAATAGTTAGTAAATATTTCGGAGAGAGAGAGAGAGAGAGAGAGAGAGAGAGAGAGAGAGAGAGAGAGAGAGAGAGAGATGCACAGTTCGAGTCACGGGAGAAACGTCAAGGTTCCGTTTCCTGTTGACCTAAGAAGTGAATTAGGTTTTTTGAGGTCAGTCACTTGTAGTGGATGGATGGAAGTCAGGGTGAAAATGAGTGTGTAACCTGCAGCTTCATCCCAAATGACTCGCTGAGAACCATCCGTATTAACAATCTTAGTCATTTTGTTAATAACACCGAAATATATACCCTAAAATTAAATGGAGTTTTCAACAGCTGCCAGTAAATTTCCTTTTGCACTTAAAATCATTCCTTCACTTATTTAAAGAGGGAGTTAGTTCAAAAGTCCCATCATGATTCCGAGTCTCGAATCGTTTAAATATTTGCCTGCATAATTCACAATATAGGCTCTTTTCCTTGTGAGGAAGTGTAAATCTATATCATTCTTTTCGTTAGGTACAAACAATGAAAACAGCATTTCATGTTTAAGCGCCCTGTACGTGTCATTGCATAAGCATCGAACCAGTTTAGATATTTAATGAAAATCGCACTGATTAATTAAACGTCTGGTATCGGAAATATCGCGTCGAAAAAAACTGAATTTTCGAAAGCAAAATTAATTATTCTTTCAGTGAAATAATTTTACTGGTTCAAATTGGTGTTTTTTGCTCCTATTTTTATGGCTTTGCGTCATGATTCGCAGAAAGGCCGAGGTTCTTTCAAAAACGGAAGGCAGTATTTTTTTTTCTGAACCTGTTAAATAAATAAACTGAAACAAAAACGAAACAATAGATTTCATGAGTTCAGTGATGGATGTCACTGGAATGTGTCACTTCACAGAAAATAAATGAGCAACTAAAACTCATATATAAAAAAGTTGTATCTGAGTAGATTAAAAGATTTGAAGAGTATGAATACCTTCCAAAAAATTCCTCTTGAGATGTTAAATATCTGTAACGAATATTAGCTATAGATATCAAATTGGGTCAATAATGGACATTTACTAAAATATGTGGCTTCTTAGAAAATAAATGAGTAGATTAAATTTATGCATATATAAATTGATTTGAATAATGATAAGTACAGAATATGAATACCTTCCACAATATCTTTCCTTACATGTTATACAGCTGAAAGACAACTGGAATAGATATCTTAGGAGTACGTTCAGTATTGGGAATCATTAAACTACGTCGTTCATAGAAAATAAATTAGTAAATTAACCATTGTACGAATATACTATATTTAAAGAAATGGTGATTTTTAGAAAGTATGGATACAATACAAAATTTTTTTATGCGATTTTAAACAATTTAAACAAAACTGAAGTTGTCTAGAAATAAGTTTGATCATGTATTTTACCAAATTAGGTAATTCAGCAAAAGCTTCATAAATAAACAGACTGTATATAAATGGGAATTTTCACCGCAACGTTAAATAATCTAAGCACAACTGAAATAGAGATTCAAAAGGTGAGTGTACAACCAAGCATGATGCATTAGTGTCGTTGCACTACGTGTTACTCAAAACTCTCCAATAGAAAGAGAAAGTGGGTTACAGAAGTCTTCCTTTAAATAACTGAGATTTTAAAACGGTAATTGACAGTGGGTTTACCACAAAATGCAACTGAATACTTTTTCGTGGTTCAAAGAGACACACGATTACTGTTTCTATCCAGGCATTGCTGTCTAAAAAACTCAAACACTAAAGAGAGGCAACTTCATCACATTGTTTTTTCCAGACGCTGACCATGCTGTGGCAAGAGTTAATGACAGAGGTCTGTTCTAGAAACCTAAATTAATTTCGAGGTTTTATAATTACCATTTTCTATAGAGCAATCAATGGGTGCCGGTCCCAAAGCCGGATAAATAGGGAGGTTGGTGTCAGGAAGGGCATCCGACTGTAAAAACCCACGCCAAAACCAATGGAATGAGTCGTGATATTGATGAGAATAGGGCTAGGGCGTACTCCGTAAACGACGCACAGACACATCGCCCTAACTCTGTGACAAGGCGAGGGCTACTGCATCATGAGCGGGTGCAGCTAAAGAAGCGAGCTCTAAATGTGATCAGAATAGGCCAGCTCATATTGGGTCTATGACAGGAAGAGGAAGAGAGTTGGCAGAGTTAATGAGGAAAAGAGAGTGGATATTTTGTGTGTGCAGGAAACTCGATGGAAGGGTAATAAAGCTAAAGAACTGGGGGATGGCTACAAGTTAATCTATAGTGGAGCAAATGAGCAGGTAGGAATGGCGTTGGAGTAGTGTGTCGGGGGAAATGAAGATGCAGTGACGGAAGTAGTAGAAAGAATGACCGCATTATGAGAGTGAAGATATGTTATGGAGGGGAAACAATGAACATCATTAGCGCTTATGCTCCACAAGTGGGGCTGCACAGAGGAAGAAAAGAGCCGTTTTTGGAACGAAATGAGTGAGGTAACGCAAGAACTGGAAGAGCAGGAGAGGACTGTAGTGGGGGCAGACTTTCCAATGGACATGTTCGGAATGAAAAAAGGATGTAATTGAACGTGTGCATGGAGGAGGACATGGGATTGGGGGCAGAGAAACCCAGAAGGAGAGAGTATAGTAGACTTTGCCGTGTCCTTTGATATGGCAATAGTGAACACATTCTTCAAAAAGAAGAGGGAGCACTTGATAACATACAGGAGTGGCGGTAGGTGCACACAAATAGATTACCTCCTTTACAATATCAAGGCTGGTGGAAGTTAGGAATTGTAAAGTTATCCCAGGTGACCACGTGGCCCCCCAACATAGGCTCCTTTGTATGGATTTAAAGATGAAAAGAGAAAAGAAAACGAAAACGAATGGGGTAAAGAAAATCAAGTGGTATAAATTGTTAGGGAGGGATAATGATAAGAAGAGAGAGTTCAGGAGAAGAGTGCTGGGAGAGGTTGATCTGGGAATTGAAGATGTGGGAGAATGGTGGAGGCAGAATGCATCAGTGATTAGAAGACATGGAAAGGAGATACTAGGGGAAAACATCTGGAATAGTATGGGAGGAAAAGGAGAGCTGGTGGTGGGAAGAAGAGGTGGGGGAAGTGGTGAAAGGAAAAGGGGGTAGGCAAAGAAGAGATTTGAAGAGTCACAGCTGCAGGAGGACAGAGAAAGATTAAGAGAAGAAACAAAGAAGTAAAAAGGGTGGTAGCTCAAGCTAAGGCAAGGGCATATGAAGAGGTTTATAAGGGAACTGGAAACCAAGGAGGGTTGAGTAAGATGCTCAAACTGTCAAAAGTAAGAAATAAAAGAACAAAGGACATCACCCATATTAAGCAAATGAAAGATAGGAATGGTGCGGTCGTAAAAAAGGAAGAAGACATCCTGAAAAGATGGAAAGAGTATTTCGAACAACTGCTAAATGAAGAAAATGAAAGTCTTGTAAGAGAGGATGGACAGTAAACATGGGAATGGTAATGGGGATATCTAGGGATGAAGTGATACGAGCCTTAAAAAGAATGAGAAATGGGAAGGCAACAGGACCTGACTTAATCCCAGTCGAAGTTTGGAAAGCCTTAGGAGAGGAAGGGGTAGACATCTTGTATGATCTGATGGTAAAAATATTCGAACAGGAAAAGATACCAGAAGAATGGCGGGAAAGCATATTGATACCTATATTTAAAGGTAAAGGTGATGTCCAGGAATGCAGTAATTATAGAGGTATAAAACTAATGTCTCACACGTGAAGATTTTTGGAAAGAATCATAGATAGCAGGCTGAGAGAGGAAGTTAGAATAGGGAAGGAACAGTTAGGATTTATGAAGGGAAGCGGCACAACGGATGGAATATTTTGCATAAGGCAGCTAATGGAGAAATTCAGAGAAAAACAACGAGACCTGCATCTGGTATTCATAGACCTTGAAAAGGCCTATGACAGAGTGCCAAAGGCAAGAAATATGGAGATGTTTGAGGGAGAAGATGGTGCCGGAAAAGTATGTCAGAATTATTCAGGAGATGTACAGGAATTGTGTATACTAGAGTGAGGAGTAGTGTTGGTGAGACGGATGGATTTGAGATAGGAGTTGGATTACACCAGGGGTCAGCACTTAGCCCATTCATCTTCAACATCGTGATGGATGTAATGACCAGGGATGTTAGAGAAGCAGTGCCATGGTGCATATTATACGCGGATGACATTGTGTTGTGTTCAGAGGGGAAGGAGGAGTTGGAGGGGAGGTTGGAGAGGTGGAGAGCAGCACTTGAGGAGAGAGGAATGAGAATAAGCAGATCAAAAACCGAAATATATGTGTTCTAGTATTACTGAGGGACGGTGGAAGTAGCATAAGATTGGGTGGGGAAGAAATAAAGAAAAGTACAGAAGTTCAAGTTATTTCTTAGTGGAAGCATGGACCAAGAGGTGAGAACACCGAATTTCAGGCAGGATGGAATAACTGGAGGTCTGCATCAGGGGGTCCTCTGTGACAAGAAGGTCCCTCTAAAATTGAAAGGAAAGTTCCATAGGACGGTGGTCAGACCAGCAATGTTATATGGAACAGAAACGGCAAAAGTAAGTATGAGGAAAACAGAGGAGAAGAAGATGGATGTAGCAGAAATGAGAATGTTGAGATGGATGTCGGGAGTAACAAGGGAAGATAGATTAGAAATGAGTATATAAGAGGATCAACAAAGGTAGCTGAAATATCGAAGAAAATACAGAAGGAAGGCTTCGTGGTATGGACACCTGTTACGAAGGGAGGAACGTCATGTTGGAAGACATACGATGGAAATGGAAGTGCAGGGTAGAAGGAAGAAGGGAATACCAAGAAAGAGATGGCGTGATTGTGTAAGGGAAGATATGGGAATTGAAAGGTATAAATGAGAACGAGGCACAAGACAGAAATCGATGGAGACGACTCATTCGTAATGGCGACCCCATATAAAAATGGGTTTAAGCTAGGAAGAAGAAGAGAAGAAGAATGAGATTAATAAATAACAATTATTTCTAAAATAAGAATCTTCTGAGCAATATTACGAGCACATAGTCTATATAACACTGATTACTTTATATTTCCTTTTGACATCTCCCCATCAACATCATTTCACCTAAAGTCATTCTCTACAAGCACATGGCTCTCCCGACCCCTTTCCCCCTTCAAGCCTCATACCCATAACAGCTTCCCCATAACCCAGGGAAAAAAATGGGTGATGACAACTTCCGGGAGTCAGAGCATTTATAAACCCGGCTGACGAGGTGGACAGGAAGCTATCATATATGCAAATTGGAGGCGGATGCTTGTGGTTTTGCGACGCCAGCAAGAAGCAGAATCTTCCCAGATCATAATTAGGCTCCAAAATCATTATTACGTTATCTGTCAAGTTCCAAATTCATTGGTGAAGCTGTTTGATGACTGATTAGCGTGTTGTCTTTCAAGTATTATGAAGTGTCTGTTTTATTCTTTTATTCAGTTGTCATAAAAATCTCTTTAGATTACATATTGAGTATCTGCTATTTGACAATCTATATGTGTGTGTGTGTGGCTAAATTATGTTATACTTGAGAGAATTTTTGTATTATATTTCAATACTTATATCCATGATAGGTTAAGTCAAAACATCAACTTGCCAAACTCATTCGGAAAATAATTATAAATGACAGACAGTCACAAATCAAACTGAATTTTTAGTACTAATACCTATCACAAGATAATGGCACAAATGATAACTTCGCTAATTTATTCATCAATCAAAAAAATTTCAATAAATGATGGAAAAGCATAAAATAAACTGGATTATGAGTATGACATTTCATGTTTATTTTCAGGTTTATATATAACCTATTAAATATTAAATCTCCAGTGATCGTAATTTTCACGATTTTTACAACAAATTTCCCGATCGCTGTTTTTCTGCTCTGTAAAACGACTCTCCGCCTCTCACATCGTTTATCAGTCTTTCCTTTCATTTTCGCGTTTCTCTCTCACTCCCTTTTCACTCCTGCAATGCCTACAGATAACACTTTCATTCAACGCCGCCGGTACCTTTAAATAACTCATTGCAGTGTTTTGCAGTATATATAGCTTATTCAAGAATATTTTGATAACATTTAATTAGATATTGGTAAATGCAAAAAAATATTTATCTAACCACATATGAACTTCCTATGCACTGATGCCCTAAATCGTAACAAAATAAGAAAAGAAAGTTTAATAGATTTAGTAGTCATGAAAATTTTAAAACCGAGATCTTTCAATATTATAATAATGTAACATTTGCGAAACTTTTTAGTAATTTTTCATAAACAGAGAACAAGGACTCTTTCACGTTTAACTCTTCCACTGAATAAATCGGAATTTTGCTCGTCACTAACAATACAAAAACGAACATTAACAAGATCCTGTTGCAATCTGTTCCTCCTTTCCAGGGCATGAAAATGTTCCCTCTTCTTTCGACCGGATTAAGCTCTTAAGCTCCGGGGAAAGTGTCATTAACAGACTCACCTCCTCTTTGATTACGGATTTGCTCCCTTGGGTGTCTTGGAAGGAGCAAGAGATTGCTAGAGAGATACTCTCTCTCTCTCTCTCTCTCTCTCTCTCTCTCTCTCTCTTAGCCTTTGCCCGTGTCAATAGTTATCAAAGGATTCGAAGGCTTTGGCAGAGGAGGTCGCCAAAGAAGCCAATAACTTTGTCTTTTGCAATTAACATTCCAGGTCACTTCGTCCACAAGGAGACGCTTTTCTTTCGTCCAGGAATTCAGCAGAGTTTTCTCCTCTTAGAAATTTTTCTGAGTGGATTCATTTCCTTTCACCAAAATTTTACACGATTTTGTAAGTATTGACAATCATTTGTGATTTTACTAGGCCAATAGATAACTGGGAAGGACAGAAAGATAATTTTTTGCGGTTCATATCTGCCCAAGTTGGTTTTGGCAAACAAAACCCAGATATGGACCTTGGAATTCTTTTTAGTGCTTTACTTTCTAATTCCTTATTATTTGACTAATGAACCATCCTCTCTGACAGAATATCTTCAAGTATAGTGTAATTCTAATGTATCTCTTGATTGCAGATTCCGTGAAATGATTTGATTAATGATA
>NC_087200.1:209058950-209073950 GCF_015104395.2 Macrobrachium nipponense
CGTAATCTTTACATTGTAATAGAGTTGCTAAACAACTTTTGTTAAATCCAACTATAGCCTTATAAACCTATATTTATGTAAAGAATACCTGTGATTTGTTTTTCCATCACTGAATATACTACCAATAAACATCCGATAGAGAAGAGTGAGTTGAAAGTTTGTTTTGTGTTCTCCAAAACTCTAAACGAACTCAGACTAAACCTACAGAGAGAGAGAGACGAGAGAGAGAGAGAGAGAGAGAGAGAGAGAGAGAGAGAGAGAATCAAGCCTAAAATGGCTGAATAAAGGAGAGAGAGAGAGAGAGAGAGAAAGACAGGACTAAATTATTGAGATTATTAAGGAATTCCTTAATAATCTCAATAATTTAGTCCCTTCTATAAAATTTACTGTAGAGGAAGAAAGAAATTGTAATTTGAATTTTCTTGATGTAACTGTCCATAGAAATGATAGAAATTTCACTTTTTCAGTCTTTCGAAAATCAATTAATATTGCCTCTTTTGTTCATTACTACTCCAATCACATCAAAATGTTAAATTCTCTGTTTTTCTGGGATGTTCCTAAGCTTTACGTGTCTGTAGCCCGCAGTTTATTGACGCTGAATTAAAACTATTTATGATATTGCATTGAAACTTAAATACCCAAGGACTTTTGTAGATGTGGCATGGAAAAGAGCTAGAAAAACATTTTATTCAACTAATGACAAACTTGAATTTAGTAAGCATAACATTCTAAAATTACCTTATGATGAAAGGTTTTTAGATATTCCTAGAATTTAAAGCTTTTTAACATAGATGTTGTTTTCAGTAATATTAATGTCAAGGGTTTAGTAATCAAAAATTCTCCTAAAGATCTTCCAGGCTGCATATATGAAATTCCTTGCAAAAAGTGTGATAAAATCTATTACGGACAGACCGGGAAATCTCTTTCACAGCGTCTTAAGCAACATCAATATCTGTGAGAGCTGGCAAATATCGAATGCATTAATCGTACATATGAGAGTTATTAGATCATCCCATTACTGGAGTCAAGCAAGATCCTTAATCCCAAGTAATGACACAGTTAAAAGGAATTTCATTGAATCTTGTTTCATCAAGTCAAATAATGGAAATGTTCTAAATTTAAGTCTTGTTTTATTTAAACTTGATGCCTTTATAATGAAAAAAGTTGCAGATAAATATAAGCAACAAAATTAATATATTAAAATTTTACATGTTTTGAATTATACGGATAATTTGTATTTTCTGTAGGGTAAATCTATGTGTTTGTGACCGTGTGATATCCGATAATCCTGGATAATCTTTCTTAACTTTTACCCTTTGATAATCAACCATCTGGTATTTTTGATCTGTGTTTACACCTGATATCTTTCTCTCCAATTGTATTTTCATTCGTTCCTTGACAATGTGTTAGTAAAGACGAAAGAGCTTGAATTTCTGACTATCATTTTCCTGTGGTATTCGCTATATGTATATATATGTTGATATATATATATATATATATATATATATATATATATATATATATATATATATATATATATGTTTATATATATATATATATATATATATATATATATATATATATATATATATATATATATATATACTTTTCTAATGTGTACTCGTAAATGTGCAATTGTGCACTTCTGGAGCTAGTGACATATTTGCATTCTACCAGAGTGCACATAATATATAATGCCATTATTCAGATTTAGTAGCAAAAAAAAGAAAAAAAGTAAAGACATAAATAAACTTATGAGTACCCTTAACATCTTAGTTATTTTCTGGGAATATTTCCTTATAATAAATAAAATTAATTAAGGTCTTTCCAGTTTTAATGTTAACACGATACAGTAAACTCCAGTGGAGTATTTTTTAGCTCAGATTATTTTTGCCTTAGTCATGATAATCTGCTCCTAAGAGGTTCTCCCTCAAGCTTCTCACTCGTTCCTCCTGACCCATTCATACTACTGCATGCCTATATCATCTCAGACTGAAGACTTTTATCGTATATCAGTAATAACATTTACCACCCGTGCACTTCTCTTTCATTTCCTCCCCTTGGACTGTTTTCATTCACATATTTTCAATCCAGAAACTCCTTACAAATAATCACCTTTCTTTCGTCTGGCTGATTGTTGGTCTCTTCAGAAGAAAGAAAAGTTGTTCTCGAAGACTTGAAAGCGACGACGCCAATAAGGAAACTAATAACTTTGTTGTTGGGGCCAGTTAATTCCTCCCTTTTTTTTTGTGCAGGTTTCCGGGCTTTGAAGCCAAAATGCTTTTCTCCATTTCAATATCCTGGTCGTTATGTTTGTTTTGCCTTGTTTTCAGTTTCAATGGCGGCGTTTCTCCTTTCAAACAAGTTCGGTTTATGTATTGACAATTTTCAGTAAAAGGTGTGTGCATGTATTTCTCTCTCTCTCTCTCTCTCTCTCTCTCTCTCTCTCTCTCTTGTATACAAACAGAGTAGTATATACTTCTTCTATCCTGTCAGTGGATGGGCATGGAATGTAAATTTAGGCCAACGGCCAAGCACTGGGACATATAAGGCCATTCAGCACTAAAGGGAATATTGAGAGTAAAAATCTTTTAAACCTTCATCAGGAAGAAACCCTCTCAGTTGCACTATGAAACAATGGTTAGGGAAGGATAGAGAAGAAGATGGAGCAAAGAGAATATGAACGGAGGTGCAGCAAAACAGATGAAAGGGGTTGCAGCTGTGCACTCCGTGAGGTGGACTAACGGCACTTAACCCTTACGGAAGTTTACCCCGTTAGTAATTTCGGTCTAAATAGTTTTGTTAATACATTTGTAATAAAAAAAAAACCATTTCATACTAATTAGAAGCAGATAAAATAGATGAACTCCGAGTGAGAGAGGTACGGAGGGAGGAGGAAGTTGGAAGTTAGTTAATGTTTCGGAGTTGGACACTGACTATTCTGGGGACTTTCTCCTAGAGAGAAAGGTGTCTATCTTTTTCTTTGTAAATGAACTAACTACTGATAACACAAAAAGACGCAGCCTTGCGACGCTAAAATTTTACTTTAAACGAGAGAGAGAGAGAGAGAGAGAGAGAGAGAGAGAGAGAGAGAGAGAGATTTGATTTATGGTCATTAAATCTGACGACGCAACATCTAGGCTAGTGACGCAGATAAAAAGAGGGAGATACAGACAGACAGACAGGCAGAGAGAGAGAGAGAGAGAGAGAGAGAGATCAGCCATTTTATCCAAACGACGAGACCACTACCTTTATGAATGAAATCGTGATCAATGACAACTTGAGTGGTATGGTGGAGCAGAATCCTTTCACGTAACCGTCGATGATTGGAGCAGAAAAGTCAGGCTTCCAGGATCTATCGACGTCTCCTACATCATCTTGAATGAAGACTGATTTCATCTTAAGGAGATTTTAAACGTCATTATCAGCCAGTGTTCCAGAATTCCAGGTTTCCAAAAGGGAAGATATTCCCTGGGAGGGATGAAGGAGTTGAACGTAGCTTTATCATTATTATTATTATTGTTGTTGTTGTTGTTGTTGCTAATGTTGTTGTTGTTGTTGTTGTTGTTGCTGTTGTTCTTGTTGTTTTTGTTGTATGGGGGATTAAATTAGATATGAAAGCTTAACTAATGCTCGGTCATCGTTTATACTATTATCATTATTTTATTTATTTATTTTCTTTTTTTTAGTAAGAGGCAACGCTTCGTATTTATGTAGTGAAAAATGTACAAGATTTTTCAGTGACTCGAAAACAATCTACGAGTGCTACCTATCATCCCAGGGAAACATCACACAGGACCTCTGGAGAAACCTGGAGAGTGCTTGTTGCACAAACCTCGAAGAACTCTTCCTGCAGGGAAGTGTCCTGCTGTGTCCACACCATGGGTAACTGGACGAGTGTTGAAGCTCAAAGCCAATGTTATAGTGAAGGTCAGTTCCTCAGGAGACAGGCGGCAGCCCTGGTCTATTAAACTCAGAGATACCAACCTGGAGGATAAAATAATGACAATGATGCTATTTATTACTGAAGCTTTTATGCTTCTGTAAATTTAATGTAAATATTTTTTTATGTAGCTATAAGAAAATATTCAGGAAATACAGGGAACTTTAAATTCCATCAAGTATTCAAACTATACTTGATTACGTCCTAGTGTACGTAATATTAGTAATTAAGAATGATTGCATAGCAAGGAGTTAGAAATGAATTATAAATATAATTATTAGTGTAAACCTGCAAGCTGGAACAACTGATGTAGATAGTCTTACGTCACCGGGAAAAGTATTTAGTTATGTTATCATATTCAATTAGATGGTCTTGTAATGTGGTCATTTAAAATGGTTCATATATAAAGATTAATAATATACATCAAAGTACGAACCGTAGAAAAAATGAAATAAAAAAAACAAATTGTTCAACCACTCAACTTTTTTTCACTGGTCGACGATTTTCAAACTTTTTGAATGCCCTCACGGTGAAATGTCTTGGCAAAAATGAAGAGCATATGAATAAATATAAAATCGCAAATTTTTCTATATGTTTTTTCCTTCTCTCAATTCGGAGTTCCACCACCGAACAATATTTGCTGCATGGAAAGAGATGAAATGGACAAATAAAAACGAGCCATTACCGCTTCCTGAAAAATGAATGTGCCATTAGCATAATGAGAGGAGAATTGAGAGGGAATTTTATACTTTTGTTTTATATAACAGTGAAAAAATTGTACGCATTGCATTAGTACCTATGCTCTAAAACAATTCTCCTTGTACTGTATTATATATTTATATTTTCATCGACCTACTCATTATTCTGTAAGTTAATTTCATATTTAATAACTGATCTCTTCTTCCTGTATTTCCTCATACCTTCTCTTACTTTTTGCCAATAAACACCATATTCTTTGGAAGCTTGAACTTCAATTCGATGGCCCCTATGGTTTGTTCCTTAATGATAATAATTATAATAATAATATTGTTAGAAGCCTTCTATACAGTGGTACTTACATATAAAACTTCACTCTGTTACCGGAACCAAATTCTAATTATAAAACACACTACAATTTTTATATTAATTTGTGCACCAGCTCTATGTTTTACCTCACGGTAGGAATTATCTCTTTAACTCAACTTCCTGCCTATTACTCAATGGAAATAGACGACCATAATCCACTCAGGCTTGGAGGACATACTGGCCGAGGTCACGATCTAAAATTATGTTTTTTCAGCTGGTTAATGTTCCCGTGTTCCCAGCTTGATGCTTGTGACGTATGTGCACCGAGTCGTGGTAAATCTCTTTTGCACTAGAAGGGATTAAGGTCTTTTACTTATTTATTTATAAATTATTAATTGTGTATCTTTTATTTATCTATTTATGTTTCATTTCAATTGTTTAGCTCCTTTTAATTTATTTATTAAATCACAACCATATACACAAACACAAACACATATGTATAGATATCAATTATTCATTTATTTATTTATATATCTTTTATTGATTTATTTATGATAATAGCTGGCATCATGCTAAAATAACCTATAAAAACATGAAGGATATATGAAACATAATTGCATTAATTATAGTATCTTGTTTCACAGGAAGAGAAAAGAAATAGAAATAAATCAGTACGGTCTCATATATTTCGTCGTTTCAAAAAGGAACTCTCTCTCTCTCTCTCTCTCTCTCTCTCTCTCCTCTCTCTCTCTCTCTCTCTCTAGCCATTTTCATACATTATCATGGAAACAGAAGTAAGACATTATTACAATTAAATATAAAATTAATTCTCTTTTTTTTTCCTAAATAGAATATCCCGAGCATTGCTTAATAGTCGCATTATCCAGCGTTTCCAATTAACTACTTTTAATTGAATTCTATGTAATACACTACCATCAATTGCTTCTCCAGTAATCACCTTTCAATCCAGTATCCGTAAAATACTCTTCATTCATTTTTGTCAAATTAAAGCTTAATTCACTCTCCATATTCCATGATTATTCTCTTCTTCTTTAGGGTTCCCCTTCATTCAGACACGGAAATTTAAACTGAAAATTAAACTTGCATTCGTAGAAAAAGGAATTCCATTATAGCAATTAAATGAGAGGAATCTTCCAGTCCACCATTATTCGACTAAAGCCTTAGTATTTATAATTTGCTTTTTTTTCTATCAGAAATGTAGACATAATTTATCAGAAGATTGAAGGATTGCTATAAACGTGGTCAATAAGTATTTTGCTGTTCTTTCGTTAATCGGAAGCTAAGATTAGGCGATATGCATATAGAACCTTATGCAATTCTCATCAACCGTTTTAACATAAATACATATACACATACACACAAACACCCGCCCCCCCCCCCCCCCCCCACACACACACACATGAAATTTAACCAATTGGCAATTTATATTTTTCCATCTAATCCTTCTGTGTATAAATATATAGCCACGTATCTGAAACATAGATACACATTTTTTCGCGTAAATTTCAATTCTAGGAGACTTTTATTGCATTGGGCTGCGTCAATTGCCTTTCTCAGTTACCTATGAATAAATTGAAACAAATCCAGATTGGGGCTCCCGCGAGAGAGAGAGAGAGAGAGAGAGAGAGAGAGAGACTGCAACAGGTGCACAGGAATTCCGATGGAATGTAATCCCAACTGTCTTTATTCTTTTTTTTTTTCTTTAAATGAAGACTTGAATTTCATCCTCACTCGCGATCAGAATACTCATATGAGTTAAATTACTAATGAATAATCACCATGAAGAAAATTGATGGTGATGCTCCCATCTAGTAGCTTTATCCCTTCAGTCCTTGTTACTTTGCCCTTTTGTATGTTGACTAAGGCACATTTTTCTATTCCAAACTCCATCAAGATGTCCCAGATACAATCCTTACAGTCTGGGTTAAGGTATATATTTCCTTGATGCTCTTACCGTACAGCTTGATGTCGTCCATGAACATCAGATGGTTAATTCTGTTGCCTCTTTTCTTGAGTTGGTACCCGGCATCCATCTTCTGCAGTACTTTTGTCATGGGAATCATGGCTACTTAGAAGCTGAACCTTATTCATATGGAACAAGCGCACCACAGGGCCAGTGACTTGAAATTTAAGCTTCCAAAGAATAATGAATTCATTTGAAATCATTAACAGAAAGCAAAGGAGATGCAGAGACAGATCAGTTATTGCGATAGAAAAAATTAACTATGAAATTAATAAATAAATATATATAATTGTCAGTATATTATTAAAATATAAAAATAATTTCTTATGATAGTTTTGCATTGCATCTGTACAATATCATTATCTGTACACATCTGAAAAAGCATTTTAGGTTAACAAAAGTTACCGCATATAAAAAACTGAGAAACAGAAATCAAACCTTTCCACACATTATAAACAGGCGAATTCTATCAGTAGTTTAACTGAACGAACCAGAAATAATGATCTAACTGAAAGAACCCATAAAGGGGATACCTCTGAACAGAAACATGTCATGGCCCAAGCTGAATCCCTGGAGTGGTGGCAGAGCTCTCTCACTTTGAATTGCGAAGTCATCACATGCATCCATATACATACATACAACATACATACATACATACACAAACACACACACCCACCCACATATATATACACCAAGGATGCAAGATCAAAAACTCATTTTTTTTCACTAAACATTACTGTCTGTCACTTCAGCAAACTAGTAATTTAGAATTTATTGATAGAGAGAGAGAGAGAGAGAGAGAGAGAGAGAGAGAGAGAGAGAGAGACCTAATATACTAATACTATGCAAATCACAGTTACGATTCAAGAATTCCCCCTTTCTCTGGATGCTATTGAAAGATGGAAAAATATGTCTCAGGGATTTGGGGGAAAATTCTTGCGGCCTCTTCAGTTTTCAGGAAGTATTTTCCTGATCAAATTTCGTCCTTATTGTGTCACGTTCGGGACTTTCTGAAGAGAAAGTGGCTGCTTTGAACACAGTTACATTGTCCAATATTTTCGCAAAAACTTCCCTAATATTCTTTTCTTTTCAAAGGATTTTTCGTACATATGAACCACTAACACACTCACGTACACATACTCAATAAGCTATCATGAATAAAGAAATTAAAACAATTGTTTTTTTTAACAAATAGAATGTCCTTTGTGGTAAACATTGTAATTCTTTTTTTTTTTTTTTTTTTTTTTTTTTTTTGCATTTTTCAGATAACTGAAAATGAGTCGGTTGTTGGTTTCTTAAAACGTAAAAGTCAGATCCTGTTTTTCGTTTGGCTAAACATTTTTCCCATCATAACATTTAAAACTACAATGTATCACAATTCATAAAAGATATTAGCGACCTTGAGCTGATAATAAGAAAACTTATACTTTGATATTGGGAAAATATCAGATTCTTTTATGAGGATTTTATATATTCTTTTCAATATTTGATATAAATATAGTTTGCCTTGACATATGTCAAAAAAAAAAATAAATAAATAAAAAAATATAACATTTTTACAAAGTGAAATTCCGGAAGCGTAATTGGAAAGGAGTAATAATATTATTTCTCCGTCTCGATCCGCGATCTGTCTCTGTTTCTCAAATACATAAACTTCAAAGAACCTTTGTGTTGCCTTTTGGTGAATGGTTGTTACTTGTTGAGGTTTCTCTTTGTCTTTGTTGTTGCCGTCACAGCTGAAATACATACACGCTTTTCTGTATTTCCCGCTTTACGTTGTGTAGGGTATTGAGCTGGATACAAAGATTAGTTTCTATTTTTTTGTCTATCGGGCTGTAGTTTAGTAATTGAAATCAACAATATATATGTATATATATCTATATTATATATATATATATATATATATATATATATATGTATATATATATATATATGTATATATAATATTATATATAGATATATATATATATATAGTATATATATACATATATATATATAGTATATATATATATATTATATATATTATATATATATATATATATATATATAATATATATATATATACCACTTATATATATATATATATATATATATCTCTAGAATATATATATAGATATATATATATACTTATATATATCATATATACTATATATATATATATATATATATATTATTAGGATGTTAACGATTTATGCTAAGTCATCTTACCATGAATTATAATCCTATTCTACCTATAATGGCATTCTATATCGATTCCTATTATCCATGGCGTCAATAATCCTATTCGCAACGTCATCAAGTAACCTCCAGTCAACCATCTAGCTATTTTGACCAAAATATTAGTTGAAATACCGAGCACGCTAACTTTTTAAGTCCAGTGCCAAGAATTTTTATTATTTATTTATTTATTTATTTTTTTTTTTTACCAACCAGAAAATATAAATTTTTGGCATGAATAAAAATTTGAAAAGCTCCAGGAAAATATAACTTCCAAATAGTTTTCGTCCATATTCAATCTTGTTTTATACTATTCCATCTGTTATAAGACAGGGTTCGTGATAGATTGTGATATTTTATACGGAAGATATTCTTCCTCACACGACTGGATTTTTATTTTTTTAGGATAAATCTGCTAATGAAAATGAAAATGATGTAAAGTGTTCTCGTGCACATTTTCCATGGTGAATGATTTATATTCCTTCGCCATTTTACATATGAAAATGTTATTATATCAAGAAGTTCACTGTGCCCTACGAGACTGTACTTTCAATTTTAAATAATTATATTTTAATATATAGAACCGAAAATCTACCTGCATAACATCGTGCAATTGCTATATATTATTACATAAAAGTGCAGAGACAAACGGATATAATGGAAGAATTAAGAGAACGTAATTTCCGAGAGAAATAATTTGAAAAATTAGGACACACAATGTAGACGAAGAAGAAGGGGAACTGGAAGAAGAAATGAGGAGTGAGTCAAGAATAAAATCTGTTCTGTTTCTCCCTCTCAGCAACTCAATTATTGTAGTAACTTCTCTTGTTATTAATTCGATCATTTATCGTCAAAAATCATCATGTATATATGATATATATATATATATATATATATATATATATATTATATCTATATATGTATATATATATCATATATATATATAATAATATATATATATATATATATATATTATATATATATATATATAAGCATAAGTATTAGTTACGTATGGAAAACTCCACAACTATTAAAGAATAAAGAAAGAAGATCGAAAACTGAAAGATTACAATCAGCGAGCTCATGGAAAGGTCACCACGTGACCTACTTTCACATTCCCGCTGGAAAAAGAAAAAAGTGGATCCATGGCTGTGATATTTTATGCAAAGTTCAACTGCTCTGGGGCCCCTACCCCCAACGCCCCCAACCCCCTCACCATATTACCAAAGGCTTTCATTGCGTTGTACAGATTGGGATCAAATGAATCTCGTTCAGCCCGAAAAAATCAGTCACATTTAATATGTAAAAATATATTCAAATTCAGAGACGTTGGCCTAAGTGTCCTCAATCAATATTATGCAAGAAAAGTATTCTTAAACTACACGAGGACCCTGATTAGATCAATAATAACTATTTTGGAAAATTCAGTGCATATTGGTATCCTACGGGATATTTGCATTCCACTTGGACTTCTTTGCACTTCCCATTCACATAATCCACACACACACACACACACACACATAGAGAGAGAGAGGAGAGAGATGAAAAAGAGAGAGAGAGAGAGAGAGAGAGAGAGAGAGAGTTCTCCCTCAAATATCTTAGCAATTCAGCGAATCTGATTTCCTTCGATTTCCTCGAATTTCAAACGGGTCAAAGGCAATCCCTGCCTTCGTGATGCCAAAAAATCAACCCCCCTTTGGAGAAGTTTAAACTGACTCTCCAGATCATATTGTAGTTGACTGTATCCACGAATTCTGTCCCATGCTCTATCCTTTTATAAGAATAAGCTTTCAGACGTAAGTTGTCAGAGATAATCAGCCTTCGCTTATTTCCAGTTCATCACAGAAGATGGATAATAATGCAAATTGATCTTTGACTGCGATAAAGCTGCAGAATAGTCTGGCACAGCTACCAGAAGAAAATGAAACTGCATATTTTCTTCCTGTTCTCTGGCAGGCCAACTTTATCATCACTGAGGACAGATGAGCTATTGGTTTTACTAGATTTGTAATCTTGCCTTTTAAAGGAAAACAAAGGAATCAGAGGGGAGAAGAAATTTAATTTCATCTTATCTCATGAGAAGGGCTTCACCAAAGGTAAAAGAGGTCTTGGTTTCACAATCATTATAAGCTTGATTTAATGACATATTATTAGAAGTTTAGACTCTGTCGATGGAATACTTAGCTTATGTTCTAAGGGGTCCACAATGATAAAAATGTTAAAAAGTTCCTGTATAATTTATAAAACTTTATAAAAGTTTTCGAACCCTTCCCTAGGTTCATCGGAGGGTTCGAAAGCTTTTATAAATTATTTATAAATTATACAGGAACTTTTAACATTTTTGTTACTGTGGACCCCTTAGAACATTGTATGTACTCTCGTGATAGAGAGTTTTTCCCAACTTAGGCTTATGTTAAGTTTCTTTTTTTATTCCTGCCCTGTGAACTCCGTTTACGAGGCAGAAATAAAGAATTTCATCTTCCTCTCAAAGATTTGTATTTTGTAAAAATTGCCCAGAAACTCAGATTTTCTAAACTAGCATTGTTGTCAAGGAGAATACAGTCCAGGACATCAGTTATTCTTTATAAAAAGAAAAGAGTTGATGAAAATAAAAGAAAACTTACCCAAATAACAGTCCTGCTTTTACAGTAAAAATAAGCTTCATTCTGAACCCTTATGGAATAATTAGTAAAGATAAACTTTTGTAAAAGCTTCAAAAGGCGCTGATCAAATAATGAGTAAAACTGCAATGCTATTAAATTGTAATATATCAATTTATCACTGCGAGAAAAATTCATATTGTATTATTTATGAAAAATATTAATATTATATAGCAAGTACAAACTGTTTTAATAACAGTGCTTACACCTAATAAAAATTATTGTTTAAGTTCCTCGTTTTGGCCAATATAATGGTGAAGAAGTGAGTAAAATAAAACCTATACCATTCGTTAAGAAGACATATGTCAGTTTTTTTAACGTCCTAAAGGAGAGAAAATGTAAGCCTGAAGTTTTAAAACGCTTTCTAACACAATCTTCAACACTAAATTATCAACAGAGGAATCTTTGTTCTTCCACGAGAGAAAAAATATTATTCTGGGATTTTGTAAAACAAAACGTATGGCTAATAAAGAAGCCTCTTATAGTCTGTACTTGGCAGAAATGAACGTCATCATTTTTCCCCCACAAACGCTAATTGTGAGGTACACAGTAAAGTCTGACCCAGCGTAATTTCGGGTTAATTAGTCTCCATGTGGTCTTTCTTTTGTAGGCAGTGAGGCATGATAAAGATGGGTCTATGCCTTACACCTCTGGCCGTGGTAATGTTTAATTTTTAGTAGATAGTCAGATATATAGAGGGAATGAAGGCCAGGATATCATTGATAAGTAATGATTACAATAATGGGTGCATAGCATATCTCCTATGTTGGGGGTGACAAGGCTTTATAATGTACAACACAAAAAGGTAGGATTCGGGTTTTGAAGCAAATTAATAAATTCTATTTAGATGCAAATACACTTTTTGTTTCCATTAATCGGATAATCTTCTGAGTCCTTAAAAAAACTAATTAAAAAATATGATATAAAATATCCTACTAGAATTCCTACATTATTTCCTAAGTAAGTCAGTACATAAAGTGTTTAGAATATTAAGCCCATTGTGGGAAAACGTCAATTTTCCACTAATAGTCAAATATCTCCATATAAATTAATAAAGAGTGAAGCATGACGAAATGTTATGAGCGCAACCTGTGAGTGGTCACTGTTGTCTTGGAATCTTGTTGACACCCCACCACCTGCGTGTCACCTCCGTCCCAGAAATCAAGGTTAAGTGTACAATGGTATGAGACAGCCATGCTGGGGCTTTTGAATTCTGTCGTTAACAGAAACCTGAAGATACTGAATGGCAGCAAGCTCTTAAGAGGCACCTAGAGTACTTAATGTACTGCATTAAAGCAATTTAGGGCATAAGTATATATTTCCTTTTGATATGATTCTTTCTCCTTTAATTAAACAAATTTTCTTAAAAGAGAGAGAGAGAGGAGAGCCTTTTAATATGCTCTAACAGTCTCATCATCCCTTCTGGTTTAAAGACCCTCCTGTGCAGATGTGTGTGTGTGTGTGTGAGAGAGAGAGAGAGAGAGAGAGAGAGAGAGAGAGAGAGAGCACAGGATTTAATTATGGTGCAAGTTCAATGGTAGTTTATCGCACGAGCACGGTAAAAGAGAGAGAGAGAGAGAGAGAGAGAGAGAGAGGAGAGAGAGAGAAAGAGAAACATGGGGAAGTGTCCAAAGCTTATAGAATCTATTTACTTTCTCTAATCGAAAGTGAACAGACAACATTGAAAGATCTATCATATATAAAAATATTTCTCTTTTCGTCGATTTGAAACTTCAGTGTGTTCCGAGTTGCTTCTACTGCCTTTTTTCCAAATGTCTCTTTTCGACATTTTATTCTATTTGCCTTTTGTGTTGTCCATCGCTGGACACATTCAGCCTACAAGACTAAAATGGCGACTTCCGGTTTCATCATTTTCCTTGGGGTGGTCTAATCTCTGATCTATCTTTTCTCACTTCGATATATATATATATATATATATATATATATATATATATATATATATATATATATATATATATATATATAGATATGAATAATTATCACATCGACCGTGATTCATTTATATATCTTCGAGCTACAAATGTCCTTAATATCTAAATTCACTCTACCTCGGAATGATATATTTCATATATGGTACCGAAGTGGAATTTTTTAGTTGATAATAATTTCGTCCCCCCATGGGATCTAATCACCATCCAAGTGGACGGGAACGAAATCAGGACAGACAGTGACACTATCCAATATGAACTTATAGCGTCTCTGTTGGCTGATAGGATAGCGTCACTGTCTGTCCTGATTTCGTTCGCGTCCACTTGACGGTGGTTCGATCCCATGAGGGACGAAGTTATTATCAACTAAAAAAATTCCCCTTCGGTACTATATGGAAATATATCAATTCCGAGGTAGAGTGAATTTAGTATATTAAAGGACATTAAAGTAGCTCGAATGATATATATATATTATATATATATATATATATATATATATATATATATATATATATATATATATATATATATATATATATCTTCTCAGAGCTCCAGCTCCGGCCCTTATGTGTGTATATATATATATATATATATATATATATATATATATATATATATATATATATATAATATATATATATATATAATATATATATATATATATACTCACACAATAAGGGCCGGAGCTGGAGCTCAAAGAGATATATCCTGAAGGAAGTAGTAGGGAAAGGCATTTTCAAGGGTAAAAAATATATTATTTAAAGTTTAACAACGTTAATAATTAATTTAATTTAGTTTAGATTAAAAATGTCATGGCAACAGCTCTCAATAAAGTAAAAAGTTAAAAGTTAAAATTCAATAGCACCTCCAAAATCAGACATATTAAAAGTTCAGGACTTCACTAAAATTTCAGAAACACCTACCTATACAAAAGAAAGAGTAAGACTAACACAATAGGTAAAAAGGTAAAAAAAAAATAGTGAGGCAAACCAGCTGCCCAAACTATGCAATGAACAATTTTTACAGAGGACGTTTGGTGGGTAACTAACGACGGTACAGTCTTTTTGATAATTATAGATTCAAAATGGTCAAGTTGTTTTTTTTCCGTTTTCGTCCAGCGTCGTATATAAATATACTTGCCCGAGAAGTGATCACGGAACATACGTGGGATACACGAGGAGGCTGTTGAAGGTTCGTTCTCGTTACGTGGTCTTAAAAATTATTATGATTCCGACAATGTAA
>NC_087200.1:209078950-209096450 GCF_015104395.2 Macrobrachium nipponense
TTAAATGATTATTAGAGCTAACAGAGGTAATTATATGATTAAGTCTATACTTATTTAATTGCGATCATTCTTAGTTATTTTCAAATAATTTTCGTACTTTGGTCATATCGTAATATTCAAGGCACCGAGCATGGAACGAGAGAGAGAGAGAGAGAGAGAGAGAGAGAGAGAGAGAGAGAGAGAGATTCCTTACAGACCTTACAGACCTTACATCTTGTTCGGGTTTCCCCAGGTCCCTCAGTGTGAGGCACCTCTAATGTCTACCAGAGAGTTGCTAGTACATCTTCCGGTATATTTTGCATCTTCCAATCTTGGATGGTCTGGGATGCAGTTTAGATATTTGTCGAGCTTATTCTTAAACACATCTACGCTCACTCCTGATATATTCCTCAGATGAGCTGGCAACGCATTGAATAGACGCTGCATTATCGATGCTGGTGCGTAGTGGATTAATGTCCTGTGTGCTTTCCTTATTTTTCCTGGTATAGTTTTGGGCACTATTAATCTACCTCTGCTTGCTCTTTCTGATATTTTTAGTTCCATGATATTTTGTGCTATTCCTTCTATCTGTTTCCATGCCTGAATTATCATGTAGCGTTCTCTTCTCCTTTCTAGACTATATAATTTTAAGGATTGTAGTCTTTCCCAGTAGTCAAGGTCTTTAACTTCTTCTATTCTAGCTGTAAAGGACCTTTGTACACTCTCTATTTGTGCAATATCCTTTTGATAGTGTGGGTACCATATCATATTGCAATATCAAGTGGACTACAACATATGTTTTATATAGCATAATCATGTGTTCAGCTTTTCTTGTTTGAAGTGCCGTAAACAACATTCCCATTTTGTTGCTTTACATTTTGCCAACAGAAATTGCTATTTGATCATTGCATAACAGTTCCTATTCATCATCACAGCCAAGGTCTTTAACTACTTCCTTATTGTGATTGTCTCATTATTAGGTCCCCTATATGCATATAGCTTTCTTTTTCTCTGTCTCCATAATTTATGATTCAGAGAGAGAGAGAGAGAGAAGAGAGAGAGAGAGAGAGAGAGAATCTAATAGTGGAAAAGTGAGTTTCCCGATATTTGTGTATAAGTAAATTCAATGAAATAATTTTTTCCTATATTTCCATTTTTTTGGATATGGCGAAATGATTTTTTTTTTTTTTTTCATTCAGATTTCGTCGTTTTTTCAAAATACTGGAACCTCAGAGGACATCTATAATTTTCACAAACTATTTACATTTTTTTATATGGCGAAATGATTTTTTTTTTTTTTTTTACCATTTTTTTTATATGGCGAAATGATTTTTTTTTTTTTTTTTTCATTCAGATTTCGTCGTTTTTCAAAATACTTGGACCTCAAGAGGGACATCTAATTAATTTTCACAAACTATTTACATTTTTTTACTTTGACGCTTTGGAGCTTCAATCATAGCCTACTATGAGATTCAGGGCCTCTGTAACACGGTTTTTTTCGCAATAACTTTTTATCTACGTATTTCATAAAATATAACGCTTATTCAGAATACATATTATATCAACACATTAATTTTGAATGTATTCTGCACTACGTAGGTTGAATAAATTTGGTACTTATAATGTAAAAGTGACCTTTTTTGAAGACGGGCCAACTTACTCCAGAGAAAAGGTTTCGAACGCACGTTGTTTACGTAACTTATGACATCATTTCTTCCCTCTTTCTCGATGGATGATTGGCTATACGTAACGAAGGCTAAACCTCTGGCAACAATGACACAATTTAAATACAAGCAAAGCAGTACACCTTTATGAACTCTGGAACCTCTCCACTGATAATTGTCATAATGAACAAACCAACAAAATATGTTAATAAATACAAAAACACTTCGATTATTAGTCTAACTCCCAAAATAAGTTTCCAAAGAAATTACAGTCTACTTTATAGGTCACAATCAGATTGACAAGATGTAGGGAATAGTTGGTAATTACCAAAAACATAGTTGACAAGCTTGATTTGATAACTGCTATATCCAATGTCAAGCAATTTTTATTTATTGGCTATCTACCTATTTACTAAAAAAAAAAAAAATAGCCGGTATCGTACATTGGCTTTAAACCTTCAACAATAATTATCGTCAGAATGGTGACTTCATGAGGCTCCACCCACTTCGCCTCGTTATAATTCAGGATAACACTGAAGGCTACCATGGGCATTGTTGGATTAGAAAATTTAACTTCTGGCTATAAAAGCTCATTTATCGAGTAGTTGTAAGAAGTGCTAAATGATCCTCAAGGATCCCAGCAGTTGGTCTAAACGTTTAATTCATGTATATTACTGCTATACTGTTTGCGGCACTACTGCTACAGTAAGTAATACTACGCTAGCACAATGATACCCCACCCACATTCTACGTATCGTTCCGCCATTCATAAAGTCTTTGAGTTTCAGAGCCGATGGGCATTTCTGTCTGGTGGATGTTTTACCTTGCTTTACGTAATGAATGTTTTTCGACTCTTGGCTCGTAATCATTGGCCATGGCGTCGGCTAGATCATTTTACTCTATAAAAATTAAAAACTATTGTATTTAGGTTATTGATAAGGCTGACAAAATTTGTGTGTGGTAAAATACTACATATTCGTAAAACTTTCAGCTACATCCGATGCTTTGACAAGGAGCAAAGTCCAAAAAACCGTGTTACAGAGACCCTGAATCTCATAGTAGAAGTTATATTTTTAATTAAAAAGTGAATTTGTGAAATGATTATAATGAAATCACTTAATAATCTCTTACTTTTCTATGCTGATCTGAATTTCGTTTTCTCCTTTGTTTCTTCTCTTCTTCTTTCTAATCCCTTCCGTATATATTCGTAATCCTGTAACTAATATCTACATTTCATTGCACTTTTATCTTAAAACTGGCAACCTACCTCAAATAGTAAAGCTGATTGTTCCTTTGGTGGAGACGAAACATTTCTCATATCCTCTTTATATCCCCAGCTCTACAGGCCCGGGCCAGTAAAATGTTTCAAGTTGCCTTCTTTTGGTCTTTTCACTTTAGTATATCCATTAATGACTTGTGTTTATACAATTCCATGTACAATAGAAAATATTATATTATTTATTCAATGAACGAACTCTAACTACTTCTAAGAATCACATTTTAATTTTTTTCTTGAAATGAGAATAAGCAGTATTGTTGCCTCTTGTAGATATTCAAACCTAAATTTGAAGTGACCAGTAGATTCTACATGTATAAACATAACGTTTTTTTGTTTTTTTCCTCTCAAATCGGACTTAAAGAACCCAGGATTAATGAAACAAAATATAAATAAATAACGAAAGTTTTACAAAAGGCATAAATAACGAACGAGAAAAAAATGTCATCATAAGCGTTAGCGTATCAATGAAAAACATTCCACGGAAATTATAGCCATTAATCAGATTCCTGATTTGTACGATCTGACCAAATTTGCGATTATGGTAATTGCAATTACATGTTTGGGAAGTTATGTTTCACAATCGATGTAAGGAAATAGTTCAATTTCAGATACATACACGCACAAGTATGTATATACACATGTACAAACATACACACACAAACATAAATATGCATATATATACATGTATATATACATATTGGCTGCATACTCTTTTAGTTTCTTTGAACAGCCAAGTATCAATCCTTGCCTGAGGTTTACGTAGACGATCTCCTCTCTATCTTTCCATCATTGAACTTTATTAGAGGTACAAACCCATAAAGGGTAATTGGCTTCATTAATGTCTCAACACGCAAACCATAACGGTACTCTCTCTCTCTCTCTCTCTCTCTCTCTCTCTCTCTCTCTCTCTCTCTCTCTTCTCGTTATTTAAGATACCTTATTAGTAAGAATTACAAAAAGTGTAAAATTGGAATATTAAGTAAAATTTATGATCATCTTTGTGTATAAGTGGTTCTTGTCAGTGTAAGTGTATTTGAATGGAGTGGATGAAGTCACCATATTGTCATTATTATTATCATTGTTATTACATGCCATTATTGATTTAATAGCTTTTGTTATTGTTCAATTACATATATGTTTGTGTGTGTGTGTGTGTGTGTGTATGTTTGCATATGGGGATCACCTTATGTTTTTTTTATAATTTTAGTTGTGAACCGCATCCCCGCCCCAGCCACACCCGCCCCCCCCCCCACCCCAACGCCCAACCCCCACGCACAAAAATGCAATTTCAACAGAAATTCAATTTACAAAATGGAAGCAAATCGAATGGCTTGTTTTGCGTATCACGTACAAGCGGGGAAAATAGTTTACAGCAAAACTAAAACGACGAAAATCTACTTAAAAAGCTATTCTTTGAATTGCGACTACGGTTAAAGGCTTTCGAATAATAAATATTATTGTAGATCGGATTTGAAAAATATAGATAGAATACAGAATTTTTTATACAAAGACTAGTAATTATCTCTCTCTCTCTCTCTCTCTCTCTCTCTCTCTCTCTCTCTCTCTCTCTCTCTCTCTCTCGCTTGTATATATATAATTACAAAATACGAGTAAACAAATTTCAATTTCAATGTGAAAGATACGTTAGTGTAACTTCGAATAATGTGTAGTCTTCAAAATGAAATGTACAGAAATTGAAGAAAATATAGGTTCTCTCTCTCTCTCTCTCTCTCTCTCTCTCTCTCTCTCTCTCTCTCTCTCTCTCTCTCTCTCTCTCTCTCTCTCTCTCTCTCTCTCTGGTTGGCTCGATGCCATTTTTGATGCTCGTAACGTAGACCACAACATTCTTACCTTTACTGTTATTGTTCATCAGCATAGCTGTTAACAGATGCAATTTCCTATAAATGTGTTGTTTTAGAGCTATTATGGCGTCATTTGCGTCAGACAAAACTAGTTAATGGTCTCCAGTGTGGCTTTTATTTTAGGTAATGTTTAACAGTTTGGGAGTAATATATATACATATATGTGTGTAATTATGTATATATACATTGTTTATGTGCGTCTGGATGTATAATAGATATTCCCATGCTTCATTTGCCGTGAGAAGCTGGAGATTATCAGAATATGTGAACCTCCTTCGCAATTGTTGGTGAATTTATCTTACTACAGCTAAAATAGGGATATCTTATTTTCTCTGCATATTATAGTTTAAGATGTGTAATTTTTTCACTTCTAGGGGGATTTCGACCATGGGCTGAAAGATAGAGATTTTATTTTATTTTCCTTAAAATATGAAGCTAAATTCTTCGTTACCAGGTGGAGAAAGTCATGCAAGATTCTCTCTCTTCTCTTTCTCTCTCTCTCTCTCTCTCTCTCTCTCTCTCTCTCTCATATCTATCCAGAATTTTCATTCTTACTTTTTCCCTTTTGTTTTAGTCAGCACCGGAGAGTTCCTTTTAATTGTCGTCGCTTCCTATTCTAATGAAGTCATTCTCCTTTCAACTTCGTCGGCTTGCAGTGATGACGCCAAGTGAGATGGTCGAATTGCTGCATGATCGTCCGAAAGCTTTAAGAAACGAACAATTTCAATCTTTACCGAATCGCCTGGTGGTGGGGAGGGGGCGGAGAGGTGGGCGGGGTGGTAATTGGAAGCGTTATCGGCACTGACATAGTCGGTTGCCGTGTCATACGAGCATTCGTGTCTCCGGTTAAGCCGTTATTTACTTATTTTAGAAGACGTTTCATAATTAACTTAACGATCTCTCTCTCTCTCGCTCTCTCTCTCTCTCTCTCTCTCTCTCTCTTTCTCTTCTCTCTCTCTCTCTCTCTCTCTCTCTCTCTCTCAGCTGTTCGACGTTAAGTCTCTAATAATATTGCTGATGCTGGAGGTCTCATTAGTCTTTTAATATATATATTTTTAGGAGTAAATATATATATATATATATATATATATATATATATATATATATATATATATATATAATATGCATTTATATTACTAACCCCCACTATTTCTATATGAAAATATCCCTTTGCATATACTATATTTTAGTATAATTTGAATTACTTATATTTTCAAAATCTGGAAAGTTTATACACTTTACAAAACATAATACATCTAGTTTTTCTTCGGTACTCAAATATAACAGAATAATACATGATTCCATAACCTCCTTCTCCATTTATCATCGATTCTCTCTCCCTCTCTCGTGGTTCAGAGAGGATTCTTCAGTGAAAATGATTTTCAGTATTTGGTCATTCAGTTTCGATTTCTGTTCCTTCTATGTCTTTGGATAGTATACTCAGTAATTCTCACCCTGATCCTATTATTCAGCTCAGTATCGGAAACTAGGAACACCGTTTAGGAATATTATGGCGTCTGATAAATATTTAAGATTTCGTCCTGGTCATCGATTTAGTTTGGACGATAAGAAGGGTCATTGTTGTCAGGTGTATGATTTACTTTTGACAATGCTAGGGGGGGTGGGGGTCTTCTTTTATATGTGGGATTGGGAATGTGTGTGTGTGTGTGTGTGTGTGTGAGTATGTGTGTGTGTGTGGTATAAGAGAGAGAGAGAGAGAGAGAGAGAGAGAGAGAGAGAGAGAGAGATGATATACAGCAATCAAGCAGAATTTTTGTCTTATTTTACCAGAGAACTTTTCATGTCTCGTACACAAAACTTCCCACCACTGCATCTCCTTCCTTCCTTCCTCGTTCGATAAAACCCACGTCTGGGACTGAGGGAATTTGCTTTGTTTATGACGCAACCGACATCGTGGAAGATTCAACTTTAATCGTTTCTCGTCAGCCAGATGCTGGCAATTCGATGTCTGTCACATCTGGTGCTCCTTCAGCTCTCTCTGCTCTGTCTCTCTCTGTCTCGTCTGTCTGTCTGTCTGTCTGTCTGTGTCTCTCTCTCTCTCTCTCTCTCTCGCTGCTCTCTCTCTCTCTGTGTTTTATGCGTTTATTAAACATAATCTTCGGGTGTAATATGTGGGTGTAAACACACACGAATATATATATATATATATATATATAAATATATATATATATATATATATATATATATATATATATATTATGTATATAGTAATAATAACATTTGTATAATGTATGAGCATTCTAATTGGAACGACCATATCATTGACTGAAACTTGAAAGAACATTGTTGCTCCTAAAACAGTAAAGATAATAATTTGTCTTTGTTTCTATGATTAATATAACAACCAAGAGATTAAATCTAATAAAACTTTACAGTAAGAATATTCAATGTATGATTCTTATTGTAAGTCTCTTAGTGACTTGTGAGGATGAACAAAGAACGTTTTGCGCAATGGAAGAGGGAAGGGAATATTATGGATAATCAGTGAGAATTTAGTGAATGATAATAACAGCGTTTACGTGGAATATTTGGAGAGGTATCGATATGTCTAAGAAATATGAGTAAGGATAACAACCATTGGTTTCATTTACTACATGAAAATACTACTGGAATTAGGCTATAGATTTTAGGCCATAAACTAAGCGCTGAGACTTATGAGGCCATTCAACGCTGAGAATAACGTGGCAACAGCTGCGGTATGGAACAATTGTTGGGAGGGGGTGGAAAGTCAGATGGAAGAAAGGTAATATGAACGGAGGTGCAGTCAAAAGGAATGAAAGCGGTTGCAGCTACGGGCCCAAGGGACACTGCAAAGAACCTTAAGTAATGCATACGGTGCACTGTGTAAGGTGCACTGACGCCACTACCCCCTTACGAGATGGCGGTGGTGTGTGGCGGGGTTGGATTTTAGAACCCTATTGATTCATGTATTCTTTAAACTTATCCTGGTTTGATGTTAGTGAATAGGATAGCTATAATTAATCTTAACTCACCTAAACTGCTGGTGACACTATCTTCCCTCCAGGGAAACCCTCGACCCTTAGAACAGAGTCTTAATGAAGCCTAAAGGCCCTTTCACATCACATCTCCGTCTCCTCCTGAAGGTTTGCCTGAGGACTCGACGTCAGCGAATTCTTGGGACACGAATTATCTGCTCAATTCGCTGACGGCATCTTAATGGATCACTTAGCGATTTCTGGAGTCATTCATCACTCACTCCTTTCATGAAGTCCCGCGCTTTCTCTCTCTCTCCTCGAGGAATTTAGATTTCGCTATGATTTAACTTTCCCTTTATTCAGCTGATTTCATCCACAATATAGTCTTCTGGTATTAATGTGATTTGTATTTAGGAGATGAAGTTTCAGTCAATTTACCAAATTGAGGATAAATTCTTAAAATAAATTCTTAACTGAACAGTGTGGAGTAGAAGACAAATTTATTTCTGTATCCAAAGGCTTGGAAATAACAGAAACAATACATGTTTGAATTACACTACAAAAGGGCCTTTCCTTTGCATTGATAACTAGCCAGACTCTAGGTCCTTTGACAGGACTCGGAATAGAAAATCGTCGTGTCATTGCTATATTCTGTATTCCAGCTAAAACTCTAATCTTTTTACCACTGGATCCCAACGTGGACTGAAATTCAGGCAAGTGTGAAATGTGATTCCTACGGAAGAATTGTAGAGGCCCAGTTTTCCAAGCTGCGTGAAATGTAGGCAATAATTTCCGGCTGGCTCTACGCTCGTTTGTATGGTAATCAAGGGCCTTTGATAAGGACCAGCTGTCTTTCTGTCAACGCAAAAAGGGGGTTTGAGGGGCTGAGCCTATTACGTCAATAAAAAGAGCATCGTCATTTTTTCATTTGAGTGTTTGCTTTGAAAAGCGCATTCTCAATTCCTCAGGTCAAGTTTACGATGCGTCAATGAAAAACAGATGCACATTTTTGGCAACACAAATAATTTTTACGAGAAGCATATTCCCATATCACAACAACATACTTTTCAACACTAAAAACATTTTTTTATTGCTCGGCGGAGTTCCAAGCAGTTCATTTGGCGTGTTTTGTTACAAAAATATAGCCATGGACCATGGACACTAAACGCTTAAGCACACTTACAAAAAAAGTGATTTTCGTTCTCAAAATTAACTCGATTTTACTGTAAGTATTTTATATAATTCTTTAAAGGGGCGCTTATACATATTGTAATTTACTTCCTTGGATGACAGTATTATAGATAAAACATAGAATTCCCACCAAATGGGGCAGTTCAAGTACTTACAATATGACTTCTAGTCCTGAAAATAGCCACCGGTTAAGTACTCCATACTGAGAGAGAGAGAGAGAGAGAGAGAGAGAGAGAGAGAGAGAGAGAGAGAGAGAGAGAGAGAAGAATGCAACATTTACTCTCTTCTCTCTTTAACAAAATGTTTGATTTAAAATTCTCTCTCTCTCTCTCTCTCCTGAATAAAGAAAGTCAATTTTCCTCCCGGAATGACGTCGAGCAGACTTGGAAAAAGTCTCTATAGGCAGCTGCTATTCTCGAGGTAAATTGTGTTGCTTAAGATTACTAAACTTCTTCTCTCACGTCTGTCCCGTGACTTTTAGCCTTATCTGTTTTCACGCCTACGCTGCAGAGATGAGATCATTTTCACTTTTCAGTTGAGTGAAGTAGCAGGTGATTCTCGGAAAAGGTTGGTTTTACAATATTGATTAATGTTCTCTTTTCACTTGATGAAGAAATGGGTGAGTTTCGAAGAAGGTAGGTTGTACTAAATTGAATTCATGAGTTATAACTACATTTTTGATTGTTGTTGTATTATTTTTCTTTATACTGCACTTCATATATACACACAGATATGTATATATATATATATATATATATATATATATATAATATATATATATATATATATAGATATATATATATATATACTTACAAGTTTTTAAGAAATACTTCACGCTTCTAATACTCGCATCACTTTATTTGACGAAACGTTGGTTTTTTCTATAAAAATAAAATTATAATTTAAATTCTGTACAAATACATTCCTGTTATTAATCATAAGATAGAAATATATTAGCAATATTCTACACATTAATCGTTCTTTATGCTAGTTTCCTGAATTTATCTACAAATCACTTTTTTTGAAAAGTATTCCCCGGAATTACAACTTAAAACGTACACTTCAATATCAAATACTTATATTATACTCTCTCTCTCTCTCTCTCTCTCTCTCTCTCTCTCTCTCTCTCAAATAAAGAGAGCAATAAAGAATATCAGGTAAAAGAAAAAAAAAGCAAGCCAATCAACGAGATATGCAGAGATGTCAGCAAAAAATTTCAAAGCATCAGCTCCAAAATTCTACTCAAGAGATAATAACTGTATTTATTATGCAAGAGGATATTGCAGAAACGGAGAAAATTGCAGATTCAGACATAAAATGAATAATTATGATGAAGGAAGATCAAATATTATGGAAAAAGTTGGATTTTTTTAATGTCAGAATTTCTGGAAATGAAAAAAAGAACAACATACCAGAACAGGAAAGAGACATGGGAAAAATCCTTATTACTACCAATAGTAAAATGAGGAAAGAAAACACGCAAACATCATAGTGATGAATGCGCAGGGTTTAGTTACGAGTAACTCAAAAAGAAAAATAGAGTACTTAGAAGAAACTAACCCAAATTGAAAGACAATAGATATAATTGAATATAAGTGAAACCTGGTATTCCCAAGAAAGACTGGGAATGATGATCAAATAAAAGGGTTCCAAACTTATAGATCAGATAGAAAAAATAGGAATCAAGGGGGAACCGCAATATATGGGAAAGACCAAAAACAAGGAAAAATATATGAAAAATATAGTAACTCAGAATGTGAACTAATAGCGGTAAGAATTTGAATCTGAAAAAATTAATGAACATAGTAATATATAGACCTCCTAATACTAAAGAGTTTGACTTAATAATAGAAAATTGGATGATATATGTAGAAATCACAAGGACTGGACTATTCTCCTATCTGGAGACTTCAACTTTCCTTTCCTTTGTAGACTGGAAAGAAACGAATAGGAGATTATGGTTGTACTTATACATATAAAAAAGAGAGTAATAGTAGTGCAGAAGATAAGAGGCAATTCGAAAAGCTATTAGATATGCTACTAGAATACAACATTCAACAAATAAATCACCTGCCAACAAGAAAGGAAAATACTTTAGACTAGTATTTGTGAACGAGATGAATTATGTTAAAGAAATAATAGTTTATGATGCTTGTATTTCAGACCATAATGTCATAGAATTAACAGTCCATACCAAAGCAAGGGAAAACAGAGATAAGCAAGAAATGAAAAAGTGGAAGGTATAGGAAAATACAACTTCTACAGTAAAAATATAAAATGGGCAGAAATAAATGAAGAATTAAACAAAGATTGGGATAACATTTTCGTAAGTGATGACATAAGGGTAAATACGGAGATATATATATTAGAGAAAATAGTGGATAAATATATACCGAAGAAGAAAAGTAAACATCAGTCATGCATACCAAGAGACAGAAGGATCTTGTACCAGAAAATCAGAAAGTGGAAAAAAGGTCTTGCAAAAGAAAAAAATGCATGGAAAGTATAGAACTAAAAAGTAAGATAGAAAAATGCAGAAACAAAAGATTATACAATCAAAAGAAAATGAAAAACGGGGGGACTTAGAAGAAAAAACCAAAATAAAATAATCAATCAAGCAAAAACCCCAAAACTATTTTACTCATACGCGGAAAACGATGAATAAAAGAAGAATAGAAAATTGGCCCTCTAAGAATTGAAGGGAGATTAACGAATGAAAAAAAGGAAATTTGCAACATATTGGCAGAACGATATAAAGAGAATTCACCCCTAGAATAGTTAATGAAGATAATGATATAGAATAAGTAAGGGATGAAAATAGTGAATATTTAGCTGACATAGATATTAATAAAGCTGATATTGTGCAGGCTATTAATGAAATTAAAAAATGGAGCAGCAGCAGGGCCTGATGAAATTCCTGCTATTTTGTTAAAGAAAGTAGTTCATTCTATCGCAAGGCCACTTGCAATATTATTAAGACAAAGTGTAGATACAGGCAAGATTTATGATGAGCACAAATTAGCATATATTACCCCTACTTTCAAAAGTGGATCAAGACTAACATCACATATTATGAAAGTGTATGAAAGGGTAATGAAGAAAAATATTATGAAACATTCTTTAATAAAGAATAAACTTGTTTAATATAGGACAACATGATTCGTACCCCGAAAAAGTACACAAACACAATTGTTAGTCCACCGTGAGAACATATTCAAAAATATGAAAAGCGGAAATGAAACAGATGTGGTTTATTTAGACTTTGCAAAAGTTCTTGACAAAGTAGACCATAATATATAGCAAAGAAAATTAGAAAACACAATATCTTGGATAAAGTAGGAAGATGGTTTAAAAGAATTTTTACCCAACAGAAAACAGATAGTTATTGCAAACGATGAGAAAATCGGATAAAGCCAAGGTAATATCCGGTGTGCCACAAGGTACGGTGTTAGCTGCAATACTGTTTGTTATTATGATTGAAGACATAGACAGTAATGTTAAGGATTCGGTAGTGAGTAGTTTCGCTGATGACACAAGAATAAGTAGAGAAATTACTTGTGATGAAGATAGGAACGCTCTACAAAGAGACCTTAACAAAGTATATGATTGGGCAGAGGTAAATAGGATTGTATTTAACTCTGATAAATTTGAATCAATAAATTATGGAGACAGAGAAGGAAAGCTATATGCATATAGGGACATAATGAGACAATCACAAATAAGGAAGCAGTTAAAGACCTTGGTGTGATGATGAATAGGACATGTTATGCAATGATCAAATAGCAATTCTGTTGGCAAAATGTAAAACAAAAATGGGAATGTTGTTACGGCACTTCAAAACAAGAAAAGCTGAACACGTAGTCCACTTGAATATTGCAATATGATATGGTACCCACACTATCAAAAGGATATTGCACAAATAGAGAGTGTACAAAGGTCCTTTACAGCTAGAATAGAAGAAGTTAAGGACCTTGACTACTGGGAAAGACTACAATCCTTAAAATTATATAGTCTAGAAAGGAGAAGAGAACGCTACATGGTAATTCAGGCATGGAAACCCAGATAGAAGGAATAGCAGAAAACATCATGGAACTAAAAATATCAGAAAGAGCAAGCAGAGGTAGATTAATAGTGCCCAAAACCTATACCAGGGAAAAAATAAGGAAAGCACACAGGACATTAATCCACTACGCACCAGCATCGATAAAGCAGTGTCTATTCAATGTGTTGCCAGCTCATCTGACGAATATATCAGGAGTGAGCGTAGATGTGTTTAAGAATATGCTCGACAAATATCTAAACTGCATCCCAGACCATCCAAGATTGGAAGATGCAAAATATACCGGAAGATGTACTAGCAACTCTCTGGTAGACATTAGAGGTGCCTCACACGAGGAACCTGGGGCAACCCGAACGAACTGTAAGTCTGTAAGGTAAGGTCTCTCTCTCTCTTCCTCTTCTCTCTCTCTCTCTCCGGGAATATGTAGCGATGTATAAATTACATATCTAATATTATTCAGTCTCTCTCTCTCTCTCGTATGTTACTTTGTGATTATCAACTTACAGACAGTGAAATTAACGTAGAACATCAGTGTGTTGAATAAAAGATCTGTAACGCATTGAACTTTGAACTTTGAAAAATATGACGGAAACCAGAAACAATTGATTTCCATATTTTTTATAAGAGTATTTTGGAATTACAATAAGTTAAAAACAATAGGACATTCACAAGGTAATATATGCTGATAAATAGAACCAAAATTTACGTTTGATCTTTATTTTGAATATTGGAAGATCACAGAACTTTCGCAGAACAAATAAAACGAGAGGAAATTGTATCTTAATACTGTCTCACCATTCGTAGATGTATTTCTATACATAAATTACAATGGCTTTGTGTTGTTTTCGCTGTCGTACTAAAACTCGTATTTTGCTCTAAAGCAATAAACATAATAAATTTTGCTTTATCTAAAAAGGACAATTGACAAGAGCTTTCAAAATGAAACCACACGAGATGATCTGTTTATAAGTAGAGTTCGTTGAATATGCAATAAAGTTCTGTCGTTCTGTCAGATCTATTTGTATAATCTAATGATGATTGATAGTAATTATTTTGTAGTATATCTATTATCGTTATTGAAAACGTTCGAATAATGAATTGGAACAGTAAACCTAATAATCACATCTTTGCAAACGTGCTTTACATAGAACAACATTTCAATACTTGAAAGACAAATGATCAAATAGAGAGACGATTGAGGAATATGAATACATAAAAAATAAAAACATACAAAGTAAGAACACAAAGTATACTGAAAATATTTGTAATGTTATGAACGATAGTTTTCATATTTTAAGTTCACGTAGAAGCACACTTATTAGTCGTTTTGACATATAAAACTATATGGAAAGAATTTTCAGTATTATACATAGAAGTGAGTGCTCATTTATAAAGTTAATGTGTAATTATGAAATACCTTCACAAAATTCGAAACAATCCAAAACTTTCCCAAAAACGATAAACATAATGCATACTGCTTTGACAGCGTAAAACTGCTACCTTTATGAGTCCAGAAACATTATGGATCTCGCGTCGCTATAGCTGATTTGTGTATAATCTTCCATTCATACGCCGAAATTAGATGGTGCTTTTGTCTCAGGTGTTTCAATTTTACACGCGGCTGACAGATGGAACTTTAGTAACGAGTTGTAACGAGTTGCAAGTGGCTCGTTTCATTAATGTTTTCTGGAAGTCAGGAGTTTTCGAGTGCTTTTAATTGTGGTCGGAGGTATTGGCATTCGCTCTTCGGCTCAGGTCTGAAGGTTGTTATCCCAACGATGGTCCTCTCTGAAGAGGAACTAATAAAACATTTTCGTCTGATGCAATAGGTGGGAATTAATATATGGGATCATGAATGTTGGAATTAAACCCTTGGACTAATGAATAGTGGAAATATTCCATATTATCAATATTTCAGTTAAACTTTTCCCAGATTCAGTAGGAGAGAACAAGTGTTATATTTCGCTAATAAATACTGGAATTAAATCCCAGGACTTTGGAGTACTTTTAATACTGTCAGGAATTAAATCCTGGTAATTTCAGGCGGTTTTCAATATGATTTATTGCCTTAAATATATTCAGACTTCTTCTTACGGAAATCCAATGAACATAATATCTCATGTATAAGAATAATATAAAAGGACATGATGAGATCGATTTAAACCGTTTTAATTGACTTCTGTCACTGTTTTGATCAGTATGAAAGTAAACTCGTCTTCGAATCATCTTGCGAAAGCTGTGATTATATTTCCTATCTAGCACTATCAAACAATATTTCCATTGTTTATAGTATTGACTAAAGTATAATTATCCGAGGAAAAGAAATTTTCTTTTCCTCGGATAATTAAAATAATTCTCAATAATTAGTAACTATCCTTCTAGACGAAGAGTTTTAAGCTCCTGGGACTAAGTCAAGATGCATACCACTTATATAAGTGGTGATTGTCAATTTGTTTACATGGAGAGTAATTTGGGTACAATTACTCACTCATTACTGTAAATTCCGCGTCATTAAATTCCGTTGAAACGAAGACCTTGTACCTAAGGTTTCAGTGAATTTGGAGAAATATTGATATTTTCATTAATTTACTATTATGACATTATATTTAGGACACGACTGAAGTTGTAGAACTCTTATACATATTTGAGAACTTGTATTTAAAATATTCTAGTAGAACTTAATCAGAAACTTGAATTAAAATGGACATTGAAATGGGGCAGATCCCTGTAAACCATATATTTCATTCTGAGACCATGATTCCACACTTACATTTCCTGCCTATTTTTCTCGCTTGTTTGCCACATTTTTGTTGTCCATCTTAGATATATTTTTCGAACAACTGCTACTTGAATCTTTGAAACGAGATTTCAAATATTTGCAGAAGTTCTTTACCTTCAGGTGCATTTTGAAATGCTCGCGAGCGACTTTCGGTTAAGTGGTAACATTAGGAAGGGAGAGACTTGGCAAGTCCAGTGAAGAAACTTGGCAAGACTCTTGTCTGCTTCGGTTATCCTTAGCTCGCTCCTGGGTCAAGTCTCGAGGGCAGATGTGTTGAAATATTTCACAGATGTTAAGAAGGAACTGCACGTTTATATCTTTTTTTTGAACATGTATTTTATTTTCTAAATATCTCTGACTAAAACGTATGATGGCGTGTATTTATGTTTGCATTAGAGCACACTTTAGCTAGACTAAATCAGTTTACATGCGTTATGCATATGATTATGTCAAAAAAATAACAAATATGAGTTTAGTAAATGTGTTAGATAGTACTAAGGAATAAATGAAATTCCTTTTCTCAATTCTCTCTCTCTCTCATCTCTCTCTCTCTCTCTCTCTCACTCTCTCTCTCTATGGAGCAGAGATAGAGGATGTTTTCAGCACTATTCCTTGTAAATATATTTTCGCTGCGTTGGGTAGATAGTATTCAGTAATAAATTATTCTCCTCCTCTCTCTCTCTCTCTCTCTCTCTCATCTCTCTCTCTCTCTCTCTCTCTCTCTCTATTCTTTTCTCAGGTAAGTAAATCCCCAAATTGAATGTTTCCAAACACTACGTACTATCACAGATCAAAGTTAATTGATCTACAGGCATGCATTCATATCAGAGTTTCTTGTTAAATATATCATCCTTCCGAGGGCAGTTTATACAAACACCTTAACTATCCCATCCACGTAAAAAACAAACAAGCTCCCAGAAACACGAAAAAGGAATAATATTTATATTACCAAAGTCATAGCTGACTGGACAGTTCGTTTCAATTACGGATTTTAGTTGACAACAATTCCTAAAAATGTGATGCAAGAAAATATAGCTACTACGTTCGTTAAAACCGTAAAAGGAGACTTGATCTTTCTTTCTTTTTCGTAATTTTTCAGGGTCGGACAGAGTGTCGCTGAATGCAAGTCAAACAAGAAGGGAGATATATTGGTCAAAGAATGGCGGATGAGGTGACCTGATATGTGGTTTCCGTGTTGCTTCAATTGGGACTCAACTGGTCTTGCATAAGTCAAGAGAGAGAGAGAGAGAGAGAGAGAGAGAGAGAGAGAGAGAGAGAGAGAGAGAGGAATCTCTGCGTTTGAATAAACATTCCATTGAATTATCTAGACGTGCAGAGCAAGAGCTAACCAGCGTAAAAGCAGTAAAGCGGATTCCAAACGCTGGAATAAGAAAAAAAAAAAAAATACCTGAGGTAAATTGCATCAGGCTCCGGTGTCTACTTTTGCACAGCAGTTTTTGTCGCTCCTCCGGAAAAGTTAAACTCGATTAGTTGCCTTCTCTCTCTCTCTCTCTCTCTCTCTCTCTCTCTCTCTCTCTCTCTCTCTCTCTCTCTCTCTCTCTCTCACCTTATCATCGTCAACATTCTCTTCTTACAGATCACCAGATCGAAGACAGAGACAGATTCTGCAACCCATGTTCGTTGCTGCCTTCATTGTTGTTGGTGACTGAGAAACAATACATCGGCTGTCCTTCAGTATTATTTCTCCTGAGGCTTGATCAGCTGATAG
>NC_087200.1:209103950-209111450 GCF_015104395.2 Macrobrachium nipponense
GAATTAAAATCTCTTCTCACTCTTTTTAACACACTGCCACTTTCATTACCTCACCTGTTCTCTATCCTCTGGTTTATGATATATTTTTCAATATAATTACGACCTTATGATCTACTTTCTAATCTCTAAGGTAGAAAACCTTCAGTGAAATTAGTTAAGCTATTTCCATGTGCATCTGAAGGACCTCTAGCATTCAGAATTAAGGGTGAGTTTCATTCTTAAACTTAAGGGTGTCTTTAGTGACCTATTGCCTGAAATTGAAGCAATTATTCTTCTATTTCAATAATTCACTTACATTTTATTTATTTATGTATTCATGTTAATATATTTTTTCTAATAACTAATCTCTTCTTTTAGTATTTCCTATTACCTTCTGTTACTTCTTTCAAGTGAAGACCATATTCTTTTGAAGCTTGAATTTCAAGTCAATGGGCCCTATGGGCTTCTTCCATGTGAATAGGGTTCATCTGGATAATAATAGTAATGACAATAATGATAATAATATCAGACTCAGACTAACTATTAAAAGACTTCCCTCTTTTCTTATTTTCATTTTCGTTTCCCACTCTTCCGTTTTCATTCGAGAGTTCAATACACCTTGTGACTGGGCACGCAATCACAGCTCCGGATTTTTATTTTTATTTTTTCTTTAGTTTTCCTTTTGTTCAGTCAGACACTTTTGCTTTCTTGCTTGTGTCTAATCAATCTTTCCACGTCGTCTCTACATGAGCGAAAATCCGAGCTGCGATCTCTCTCTCTCTCTCTCTCTCTCTCTCTCTCTCTCTCTCTCTCTCTCTTTCTCTCTCTCTCTTTATTTAAAATATCTAGAGGTATGTTCAACAAGAGTGGTTTTATCACTGACTCCTGTTTCCCCATATACCCGGATGGTGAGAGAGACAAATAAATATTTTCTTCAAAAATATCTCTGAATTTATTCTCTTATCTGAACTTCGTTATATTCCTGTACTGTAAAAATGATTCTAACTTAAAAGTAGTCCTCAAAAGATGTATTTCCAACCTAAACAAAAAATAATAATAATTCCTTCTGGAAAAAACATGTCTAGAAAACTCATCTTCCCAACAATGCCAAGTAATGAGCAGGCAGTAATGAAATACAGTTCTAACATATAGCACGACGCTTTTGAAAAGAAAGGAGATTACCTTCGTATTTTACTGAAGGCATCAATCACCGCTGCAATGTTTACATTTCATTTCCTAATTCGCCACTGTCATTTTCTGAACGTTCAGACGATCACGCAGAATTTGAGAGACAGTTCCGTGTTCATTGTGACCATTCATCGGAAGAATTGCTGTATTGGGTTAGACTTTTAAAGTCTATTAAATTGTAAAAATTGGTATTTATCAGATTGGCAGGTGATAGCCATCAAAGGAAACAAAATAAATAAAGGCAATGCAATGCTTTCTTCGTGTAAGTATCGAATTGGCTACTTTCTGTGCACACAAACACACAAACACACACACACACACTCATAATATATATATATATATATATATATATATATATATATATATATATATATATATATATATAATAAGGAATGAGCTACGACAATGACTCAGTGCAAATCAATTATTCTCTCTTTTAACTGATGCAGGTATAACTTCACTACAGTAATATATTCTCACTGGGTAATCAGGTTATGACAGGGGATTTCCATAAATAAATTGTCCAGCGTTCAGTTGCATAAAAGGACAACATTGCAACGCGAGTGATACCTGTAACGACAACAGCATTGGCTGTCAGTTGTTGCCCAACAGGGTTTGAACGAAACAGATTATCTGAAATATAAGTGAGCACAAAGAACAAACACTGTTTATATTCATATATGTGCAATGAGGAATAATTCTGCTCATTCAGAAAGAATAGACACAAATCGCATTCACAACGGTGTCTTAATTACAATGTCTTAATTATTCCTCATTGCATATGCATTGCTTTTGACGCGGTTCATAACTTTTTTTTTTTGACATGTGTATGTAGAGTAATGCATTTATTGAAACTGTTTTTATTTATATACAGTGAAATCATGTGTATTTTCTCGCTACATATTTTAAAATGCGATTTTCATCAGAGGAATAATTTTTTAAGTATTTTTGAACAGTTCTTAATGCTGATCAAGTCTGGTGACGAAAATGTAGAATATTCTATAACATCTATTTGGGCGAATGTATTATTTGAACTTTATGCCCAATAATAGATTCAGTAAACATATACACATACATTTACTTATATATCTTATTCGCACACACACACACACACACACGTATATATATATATATATATATTAGTATTAATATATATATATATATATATATATATATATATATATATATATATGTATGTATTCCATTTCACATACATGCGTGTACACATCTCTCATCAAAATATGTAAACTGGCTCGCTAGGTGTTAGGTTCTGTTAGGATTTAATTAAAGTCAGTTTTTTTATACACCAGAAATAAAATTGAAAAGTAAGGCCGAACAGGATATGAATTATTAAGTAGTTTTAATCCTTTGATCTCCTCACCAGGCTGCCATTACCTGTCGAATTTACACGCCGCTTGGTGTAAACATTCAGTGGAGATTAAATGGGGAGGATGAGAAACATCTCTCTCTCTCTCTCTCTCTATCTCTCTCTCAGATATACACTAGAGTAAATTCATATGTAATTTTCTTTAGAGTTAACTTTGAATGTCCCACCGATTTCTCCCTCTTTATGTAAGTATTTGACAAGTACCAAAATGATTGTAACTTGTACAAGGTGCACAGATATACGTATGGTTGACTGTTCAAAATACTACCTGAATATAATTTGAGTAATAATAACTTTAAAGTACCATGATAAGATTAATATTTTAATAATAAGACAGGAGTCATAGAGCTAGACAAGAATAAAATCGCTATGTTGGAGGTGTTCTTCCTGTTAAATATAGTTGTAAGGACCTTGACTGTAGATGGTAAACTGTACTGCCATTAGATCTGTAGAGTTATGATGATGCTGGAATATTAGTGAGTCTGCAAATTAGGACACATGCGTAAAAGTATTCATTAAAGAATGTTTAGTATCTTCATGGAAGAGATTAGTTATGGATAAGAATGGATAACCAGTGGCAAAGTCGTGGAGATGTTGTAGAGAATGCCTGCTAAATGTATAGTAAACTTATTCAGTGACTGTGACAATAAAATTCAATTACTCGGGCAAATATCTGAAAATGGTGATGGGAAGAACAAGCTTAATCTCAATATGATAAATTTCTAGTGCTTCAAGTTAGTTATGAGACATAGAGAATAAAAAATTCGATCAGATGCATAAACTTCAAATATAGATTCTTAAACTTTAATCTTAAGCTATGAAGGAACGAAGTCCACTGAGACTCGACCCTCCAATTAAGTTCTTTAGCAGGAAATATAAGGCTCTTTACGAGATCAGAAATCCTCCCACTTTGCTTCTTTATGGGTACAGGAACGGCCCAATTTCCAGTTCAGGAGGATTCGCCGAGGATTAGCTGGAAAGTCTGTATATAACCAGCCACACCAGATGGCTCCTGGTCTTGCCTTACTGAGCACGAAAAAGTGTCGAGTTCTCTCGCTCCATTCATTTTTTAAATGTGCGTTCTTTTTTCCTTTTTTTCCAGCTTTATCCTACACTCCAGATTTTATTGTTTTGTTTGAAGATAATTACATAACTGATTCACTTTTTAACCTCAATGTTGATTCCTATGGTACTGAAGTAGTGACTATCATTCTCACATTTGTGTGGTCTCCAGAGGTTCCTGGATTTATGGAGAAGAACAAGAAAATTCTATACTTTCTGTTGAGACATTTCCACCAACCTCGCCACATTTCCCCAGCCTCAATTAGTCTATCAGATTGAAATAGACTTTGCCAACCCTAATGGCTTCATTCACTGGTTGTAATTAATTCTCTCCCCCATTTACGTATCTCTTTCCCCTTTCAATTTCTCGGATTTTTTCTTGTTTCCTCGATGTGTTCACTCATTCCTGAGGTGGATAATTTCTCAAATAGCTTTTTTATGGCTCACGTCTTCTCTGGAAGTGAAATTATCCGAGAGAGATTGCATTGTTCTTTTTCACTGCAGTCCATTAGCAGAGATTTGCATGACATAATGAGCGAATCTTGCAAGTATCTGTAATAGTTGCCGCTTATATTATAAAGATATTATTGTGCTAGGATGTTGAGGGAGGGTATTTAGCAGTGAAGTCGTTATATTACTTAAACCGAGGCACAAGTAATTATTCTCATGATAAAATATACAAGGTTGTAATTGCGTCGTTTTGCGTATACTTTTCGAGTGCATTTCTATTATTCAACTTATATTTATCCTCTGACTGAAGCTACACCAATACAGTAAGTGTAACATTTGCTTGAGATCACAAGTCCTGTCTACTTTTGGTGCCTTTTCAGGACATAGCAGACAAGAGGACACGGCTATAAACAAGGTAGCAAGTGTGCTTGCGTGAAAACTAGAAGTCTCTTCGATTCCCCTTAGTTCATCATTGGTTCTTCTTTTGGTGCCGCGAAATAAAGTCCCTATATCCTTAACTTAATTTTATGGGGCTTACTGAGTGCCTTGGTAGAGGCAGTGGCTTTTTCACCAGTGGAACATTCAGTGTGTTTCTAAGCTGTGCTGAAGCCGAAGTTGAACGTGGCTAAAATGCCAAGGACACACTTCCCCTCTCCTCTCAATCTGTGAATAACATGTCATGTAAACGAGATATCATGATTATGTCAAGAAATATTTACCTTTCTTAAGTTCATAAACTAGACTCGTAGATACGTCAGACACTTAATAACTCTATGACGAGAAATTACTCTTGTCAGTAAGGTAAGACCTGATATATTTTCAACTCCTTTTATTAATACTTACATGATTATTAATGAGATACGAGAAAATCAAGCAGAAGACTCTTAGACATTAATATAATTGTGAATATCTTTCGTCCAAAAACTTATAGTTTATTTATGCACTGGTAAAAGAATGAACATATATGAAAACATACATGAAACGCTTACTAAAGGATTGTTCGGTCTTTATATAATTTTCTACAAGTGTAATGTTAATCCGTCTAGTTTTTTTTATGCTCAATGCAGTCATACGATTTCAAATACGTTGTAATAACTGTATGATTTTGAATAACTTTATTAGATATATTAAGTTATCATGCTTGATGGATGCATAATTTTTATAACGTCCTTTGTAATCACACTAATATTACAAATTACTTTATGAACAAAGTAATTTTCCATATGATTAATGTAACATTATTTTTCAAGTTTGCATTGTAGGTACAGTAATATTTGTTGATCAACTACAAATTTTGTACATTATTTTAATATCAAATTCTGATATTCAGGTGATCATTAGAGTTAACAAATATTTGTAGTTATGCATAGCACTTTTGGAAAATAAGCGTACACAATTAAAAAGGAAACAAAAATCCATATTTTACCTCTTTTAGTTTGGAACTATTACCCTAGTGAAAATTTTGATGTTTATTACTATTGGGATTATTATTTGGATTGTTTCGTGAAAAATAATGACAAATGTCAAAGCGATTGATCACAAACAAAATGCAAAGTTTTTCGCGACAATAAATTTATTTCCCGGGATTCATCACAATTCTGGAACATTTTAAATCAGACGTTTTTGTCTGGAGTTTAATCGTACTGTTTACTTTTGGGGAAAAATGGAAATTATATCTGTATGGGTATTATTTTATGCTCTGAAATTATACATTGTTATGAGCTGTGATTGTGAAGAGAGAGAGAGAGAGAGAGAGAGAGAGAGAGAGAGAGAGAGAATTATTTATACTTATAAGTTGGTATTGCACTTATAGAATATACAACTCTCTCTCTCTCTCTCTCTCTCTCTCTCTCTCTCTCTCTTCCATTTTGAAATATCAAGACTAAACTATAAAAGACAAAGTTAGGCTAAGATGAAATCCTGCTCTCTCTCTCTCTCTCTCTCTCTCTCTCTCTCCCTCTCTCTCTCTCTCTCTCTCTGCTGCATTTATCTTGCAACGGAAATGTAACTAACAGCTAAGCTCATTTCTTTGACCTGGCCTGTTCAGAACAGCTGCTCATTTTTACAATTACGTCTTGACTTTTCTCCTTCAGGTTGTGCTTTCATCAAAGCACAGTTTCCTTTCTGATAAGCCTTTCATGAAAGGCTTCGCCCACGTTACCTTAACAGTTTATAATAAGTTTTGTCCCTTTGGATTAAGTGCTTGGTCTTTTTATTTGCTATCAAAGGTTATTTATTTCGGCAATAGCCAAGAAAATACATCAAATGTCTTTACTTCTATTTATGAAATGGTTCCGTTTAACAGTCATTATTTTTTTTCATTATTGAAATGCTGATGTTGGTATACAAAAGGGAAAATGTATTTTAAAAGCAAATGCTAGCATATCTGCATGAGAGTGTGAATTTGATGAGAGAGAGAGAGAGAGAGAGAGAGAGAGAGAGAGAGAGAGAGAGAGAGAGAGAGAGAGAGGGGCATTCTTTAGCACATGCTACCTTCATTAAGTAAAATGTTTGCTTATATTTCTTTTTATTTCTTAATATATGACATTGAAGCTATAAGTTTATAATAATAATAATGATAAAAATAATAATGAAGACAATGACCAAACATCAGGCAAACAATGATTTAACCTCCTCCCCCCCTCCCAGGGCATATCTTCCCTCTTAGGAGTCTGGAATTCTGGAACACTTGCCGAGGATGACCTTTATATTCTCCTTATGATCAAATCAGAGTCACTCATTCAAGATATTGTTGAGAGACGTCGATAGATCTGGAACCCTGACTTGTCTGCCCCGTTCATCGACGGTTACGTGAATGGATTCTGTTCCACTATACGTACTATTCAAGCTATAATTTACCACAATTTCCTTCATAAAGGCGGTGGCCCGGTCGATTAGATAAGATAGCTCTCTCTCTCTCACTCTCTCTCGTCAACCTTCTAAAAATCTAACACATTAATATATTATCATTCTATATGATTACGGAATCCTTTATCAAATCTTAATATAACATATTGAAGAATTACATATCCTGATTATGAAATACTTTCTTCCTTAATTTTTCCTTTGGTTTCTTTCTATCTTTGAAGTCGAAACGCCCCTTATATTTATCCATCAGGAACCATTTGACGTTTAATTACATGATACCAATTAGTGGTCGATGGACAAAGCTTACGTCCAGAATCTGATTAGAATGCTAAAAGTTATAAGGGACATTTTTCGTTCATATGAGAGAGGTCATTTCGAAATCATTCATATCTTGTATGAACATTTTTGGGGGAAATTCTAAATTCTATTAACTTCTTTCGTTGTGATTTCTTTGATATTTGAAATAATTAATATTGCGTGCACAGAAAAAGAAGATAAAGTAATGAAAATAAATACTCTTATTTACTTTTATTACATTAGCATGGTAAGTCTGCAACCGTTGGTGG